>NW_025966598.1:0-16983 GCF_021869965.1 Rhincodon typus
TTTTGTGACCGCACCACATTGATACAATGGATTGCAAACTGCGACTCCAGAAGGCAGGCTTATGGCCGCTATAACCAAGAAGGTTAAGATCTTATCCAAATCAGCATTGTAAATAGTCCTATGATAAGCAATGTTATAAAGTGCAATTATTGCAACAATTCAAGTCAGCGTTCGCATGTTTGAAAACCCCGGCAATTGCATCCATGGTTTCAAAGTTTGAGTTTTCAGTTTTTTAAAATACAAACTAAAGTAGGGAACAAGAAAATGAAATTGAGAAAGGACACTGACCCTCTCAATTTCTAAGGAAACAAAAACTGAAACTTAGATTGGAATCCAAATCTTCTGTATAAATTGAATCTAGTTGAGGTTATATAAAAAGATGCAGAGACATTCAACCTTGCACGTAGCAGCTGATGTGTTCGGTGGTGTAGGTCATGCAAGGTGAAGAACAGTCCAGATCTAGAAGCTGAAAAGTCGTTGCAGCTGTTTGTCACTTGACGATAATATTAATGGATGTATGGCACCTGCACTGAGTTGAAGATGTTCTGCAGATGTATGGCATTTATAGTGAAGACCATAACCATGCAACTCAGGTTGGCTATGAACTGCTCCTGGCTGGGGATGAGGCTGCATCCAAAATGATCATAGAATCCCTAATGTGTGGAAAGAGACCATTTGATCCATCGAGTCTACATTGAAGCTTCGAACATCATCCCACCCAATACCCATAACCTCACAATTTTACCCTGGCTAATCCGCCTAACCTGCACATCTTTGGACCGTGGGAGAAAACCAGAGCATCCGGAGGAAACCAACACAGACACAGGGAGAACGTGCGAACTTCACTGATCTCCAAGGATCCACAGATAAAAGCTGACATTTTTCAGAAGACAACCAATGTTTTGGAGGACTTGTTGACTGAATTTGATGATGCATATGTTGGACGGGCTAATGTCCTTTAGGGAAGGTAATTTACCATTCTTATCTGGTCTGGCTTTTTTACATCTCCAGATCCACAACAGTGTGGCTGACTCTTAACTACCCGCTGAAATGCAAGCCACTCAGGTTGATCAAGTTCCTACTTTGTATATATCATAGAAACATAGAAAATAGGTGCAGGAGGCCATTCAGCACTTTCAGCTTGCTCTGCCATTCAATAGGTGGCTGATCATCCAACTCGGTACACTGTTCCCGCTTTCTCCCAATCCCCATTGATTCATTTAGCCTTAAGGGGTATATCTAACTTCTTCTTGAAAACATTCAACGTTTTGGCTTCAACTGCTTTCTGTGGCAGAGAATTCCACAGGCTTACCACTCTCTGGGTGAAGAAATTTCTCCCCATCTCAGTCCTAAATGGCCCATCTGATATCTTTAGTCTGTGAACCCTGGTTCTGGACTCCCAGTCATCAGGAACACCCTTCCTGTGTTTCTCCTGTCTAATCCGGTTACAATTTCATAGGTTTCCATGAGATCATAGAATCCCCACAGTGTGGAAACAGACCACCTGGCCCAACAAGTCTACACTGACCTTCCTCACCCCACCCAGACCCAACGCCCCCACCCTATCCCTGTGCTTTCCGTGGCTAATACACCTAACTTATACATGCCTAAACACTAAGGGCAATTTAGCATGGCCAATCCTTCTAACCTGCACATTTGGACTGTTGGAGGAAACTGCAGCACCTGTTGGAAACCCACACAGACACGGGGAGAACGTGCAAACTCCACACAGATAGTCACCCGAGTTTGAAATCAAACTTGGATTCCTGGCACCATTGAGGCACCAGTGCTAACCACTGAGTCATCATGCCGCCCTCTCAATCTTGTAAACTCCAGTGAATATAATTCTAAACAATCTAGACCCCCTTCATACATCAATCCTGCAATCCTGGGAAGCGGTTTGGTAAATCTTTGTTGCAGTCTCTCCATAGCCAGAACATCCTTCCTCAGATAAGGAGACCTAAACTGCAGACGATACTCCAGATGGGGTCGACCAAGCACTATACAATTGCAGAAAGACATCCCTGCTTCAGTACTCAAATATCAGTGAAATATCTGCTAATGACGTTGGTGATTAAGTGTGTCTGGGGCTGATCTGCATTCAGAACTGCAAATTATCTGAGAACACTGGAAAGATGACAGTTTAATTTGTCGATTCTGCAATGATAGATTATCCTATTTCAACCACACTACTGATATCAGCATGCATGCTGTGTGCCTCATGAGCCGAGTGGCAGTTTGTGAAATGAAGAAACTTATCCACTAAAGAATAACTGATTGATTCACTAAACCAGAAATCATGGAAAATTCTGATATCCTCATTGAAGTCACAAATAATGACTGAATTCATCATGTTGTTGCTTAGGGACTGTAGATTTTTAAAGCAGGCAAGAATTTCCAGAGCTTCTTTATATGGTGAGATCAGGACACAGCTCAATTTTCACAATTCTTGAAGTTATTGCTTACAGAATTTCTGTACCCATTTGCCATTGGGTTTGAATGCATTGAATTTTATGCAAAGCTATGCAACATCTTCTTGGTCTATGACAACACACTCCCTAATGATGTGCTTGATGTCAGGTGGAAATGGAGGGCTTGTTACATTGCATAAGCTGCACTTGATTCTATAACTGGCAGCGTGCTTGCCCTGCAGTGATTCCTGCTCGTAACTCCTTGAAACTTTTTGTGAGGAAAGCTGGCATTCTGGGGACCAACCCCAGGCACATTCCTGATGCTGGCCTCTAAGTCATGCCACACAGTTGGAAAAGATGCAACATTTTATGGCGACAACTAGGACCCAGGAGGACACTACCTGCAGGTAGCATTTGTGTAGGGCCAGGTAGTGCTCTCCCTGGATGCTTAGTCAATGCCCACTGGCAGCGTTATATAATACTTTGACATAACAGAGAAAAACATGAGTATCATGTAAAATGGATCAGAGAAAAACTAATTGTGAGGGGCTGAAAATAGAATTTGAGAAAAAGAAATAGCAACAATATAGGTTATAAAAACATGTAAAATGACGATGGGAAACATTTCAAACAAGTGTTAGAAATTGGAATCCCTATAAACTTAATTTTCCAGGTATTTTGTGTACTGTGAGATTTCATGTAATTGCTTTTGTTTTTATTAATTCAAGGGATGTAGGCATTACTGACTGGTCCAGTGATTTTATTGATGCAGCATTACTTTCTTTTCCCAGACATAAACAATCTCTAACAAACAAGGACAAAAAGAACGTTTAATGCTCAATCATTCAATAAGATGATGGCTGATTAGTTTATGAGAGACTTTAAGAATTACTTTTGGAAATCTGTGTAAGTAATATCTAGACCTAGTTCACTACTTTAATCAACTCGATCTAGCTTTGTCAGGTATGACGTGGTCCTTACAAATCCATGCTGGCTCTCTCTGAGCAGCTGATAATTTTCAAGATGCTCAGTTATCCGAACCTTCATTATAGACTTGAGTTATTTCTTAAAAGCAGGCATTTAGCTAAATGATTTATAGTTCTCTTGCTCATCTTTCTCAAATAGTGGAGTGACAGACAATTTTCCAATCTAAAGCAACAGTTTCTGAATTGGAAGATTATACTTGTAGCATCATAACATTGTGGTTTCAAGTTCAATTCCAAAACATGAACAGAACAATCCAAGCTGCCACTCCCAGTGCAGACTCTCTTTTTCTCACCGCAAATGCTGGCAGACCTGCTGAGTTTCTTTTGAATTTTGTTTCTTTTCAGATTTCCAACATACACAGTATTTTAGTTTAGTTTGTGATTGTTTTAACCTCTCCACATGTGAAGCTTTTCATCTCAAGAATAAATGGTTTGAACTTTCTCTGAATGGCTCTGTATGTGATTACACACTTTTACAATAAAGGGAGAGAAACTGTGATCCAGCTGTGGTCTCACCAACACCCTGTATAACTACAGCAAAACGTGCCTACTTTTCCTTATCCCGTTCTCCTTGCAATAAATGCCAATATTCCATTTGTCTTCCTAATTGTGTACTGTAGCCATGTACTGACTTTATGTGATTTACATACCAGGACACAGAGATCCCCCTGCATCTCAGAGTTCTGCAATCTCTCGCCATTTAAGTAATATGTTGCTTTTATGTTCTCCCTGCCAAAGCGGACATGTTCAAATTTTCCAACATTGTACCCTATCTGACAAATTTTTGCCCACACACTTAACATGTCTATATGCTTACTCTTTACCTCCTCTTGCTAACTCACTTACTGGCAAATCTGCAAATTTAGTTACCGCATATTCGGCCCTTTCTTCCAAGTCATGGATAGGAACTGTAAATAACTGAGGATCCAGCACTGATCTTTGTGGTTCTCCATTAGATGCATTCAACTCAAAGATGACCCATTTATGCCCAATCTGCTCTTCCTGTTGGGTAGCCTATCCTCTTGCTTGGAGTGAGTGCATGCAATTACTGGGTTAGAAAGTGTCTACACCTTCAATTTGTACAAACTTAATTTAGATTGTAATTTGTGGTTTGCTTAAAGAGAAATAAGGAGCTTTAAAGTCTGTACTTGCAAGCTTTGAGCAGGCTTATTTTCAAAAGGGGAAATTAATGATCAGTATCATTAAGAACCAGTTGAAAGTGGATCCTCATTTACTGAGTAAGCTGGGACTTTGTCCTGGGACCGTATATCATTGGCCAATTATGTGCGGCAGGGCACTTGTGCTTGACTTACAGTACAATGTTAGAGTTAAACATCTCAAGGAGTTCAGTGAAGGAAGAAGAGAGGTGATAAGTTGATTTTTGCCAAAACAAAGTAGCTGGTTGGTCAGTATTTCTAATCTTCAAAGTGAAAGTAAGGTCTACAGTTGGTGTTCAGGTCTCCAGTCTTTTATCTCAATTTTGAAAAATAGTTTGTGAGGTAAAGAATGATAGTAGTATGTTTAAAAAGGAAAATAAGAAATCGTAGAGATGTACAGCACGGAAACAGACCCTTCAGCCCAAGTCGTCCATGCCGATCAGATCCTAAATTAATCTAGTCCCATTAGCCTGCATTTGGCCCATATCCCTCCAAACCCTTCCTATTCATAAACCCATTCAGGTGCCTTTTAAATGTTGTAGTTGTACCTGCCTCCACCACTTCCTCTGGCAGTTCATTCTATACATGCACCACCGTGTGAAAATGTTGCCCCTTAGGTCTCTCCTAAATCTTTCCCCCCTCACCCTAACCTATGTCCTCTAGTTTTGGACTCCCCTACCCTGGGAAAAAGACCTTGACTATTCACCCTATCCATGCCCCTCATGATTTCATAAACCTCTATAAGGTCACTCCTCAGCCTCTGATGCCCCAGGGAAAATAGCCCCAGCCTATTTAGCCTCTCCCTATAGCTGAACCTCTCCAACTCTGGCAAAATCCTTGTAAATCTTTTCTGAACCCTTTCAAGTTTCATAACACCTTTCTTACAGAAGGGCGACCAGAATTGCACTCCGTATTCTAAAAGTGGCCTAACCAATGTCCTGTACAAGTGCAACATGACCTCCCAACTCTTTTACTCAATACACTGACCAATGAAGGCAAGCATACCAAATGCCTTCTTCACTACCCTTATGGGGACAAAGTCCCATCTTCACGCTGAGGATCCCCGTGTCAAAACAGGACTATTAATATGCTAAACAGTGTAAGTAGCATACAACAGACAGCACTAAGTGATCCCACAACCAATGGATCAGACCTAAGCTTATTCCTGTCATAGTTGTGAACAGTGATGAACAATTAAACAACTAGCAGGATGAGGAGGGTCCACAAATATCCAGCCTAGCCAGCAATGTCCACATCCTATGAAAGAATTAAAAAAAAACTCTCAGTCAAGGAGAGCCTAGCAAATCATTGCAAAAGACAAGGCTGAAGTCCTTACATCCACCTTCAGAGTGAAGTGCTAAGTGGATGAATTATTTCAGCCTTTTCGGCATCACAGAAGCCAGTCTTCAGCCAATTCAATTCACTCCACATGACAGCAATAAAAGGTTGAAGGCACTGGATACAGCAAAGATTTAAAGGCTCTGACAACATACAAGCATTTTATTTATACTTAATCGAGTGATATGGACATTGTTGGCTGGAGATGTATGCTCTAGATCCAGGCCCCCAGCCAAGCTGGGGAATCACAATTTGTGATTCCTAAGGTATTGAAGCTGTCCAAGTCCTTATGTAGCAACATCCAGGCTTGAACTGATATCTGGCACGTAACATTTGCACCGTAGAAGTGCCAGGCAAGGACCATCTCCAAACATAAGAGTCCAATAGCTGTGTGATAATCCAGAATTTAAGTATTGCTGAAAAAAGATACACCTTGACAAAACTTTATATCTTGCATATCAGTGCAATTTGCAAGAATACTCATTTAGGGGGAAAACCAACATTTATTATGAATGAAGGGACAGGCTGACTGGTTGGTCACTATTAGCAGAGGTGTTGCAGTATAGAATGCACCAGCTAATCATGATTGACAGATAACTGATAAATTTTGTTAAACCAGGCAGGTTAATTCAGATTCTCATTGCACTCAGAAAACAGTCAGCAAATGGGTGTTATTTATTTTGTTGCCTTTAAACAGATGCTGTGTGCATGCATGTTCTTTTTGTCTGCAAAGTACAGGATGCTGTATATACATAGGTTACAGTAAAAAGGGTAAAGTTGCCATAGTCCTACCGGACCATAGGGCTTCTGTTCCATTAGAGAAATATAACAGATGGTAGTTTAACCCGAGAGTCACCATGCCTCAGGCAAGGGGAGAGGCTGAGAAGATGAGTCCTTCATGGTAACCTCAGCTGGTGCGGGAATTGAACCCACGCTGTTGGCATCATTGTGAATAACAAAATGGCCAACCAGCTAAGTGAAACTTACAGTTACACACAAATGCATCACATTGCATACCTGGCTGACATCCTATGACAGACTAACACCATTTCCCTTTGACATTCAATGGCATTACCATTGATACCATCACTTTCAACTTCCTGGGGTTACCAGCGATGGTAAACTGGACTGGATCAGCCATATCAATACTGTGGATGTGGGGAGGCAATAGCCTAGTGATGTTATTACTATACTATTAGTATAAAACTCAGCTAATGTTCTGGGGATGTGGGTTCAAGTCCTATGGAACTTGAATTCAATAAATACATCTGGAATTAACAGTCTACTGTCGAACATGAACCTATAGTCAGGAACAAAAATAGAGGTTGCTGGGAAAGCTCAGCAGGTCTGGCAGCATCTATGAAGAAAAAATCAGAGGTAACGTTTCAGGTCCAGTGACCCTTCCTCAGAACCGGACCTGGAACGTTAATTCTGATTTTTTTCTTCACAGATGCTGCCAGACCTGCTGAGCTTTTCCACCTGCCTCTGCTTTTGTTCCGGACTTACAGCATCCACAGTTCTTTTGGTTTTTAGAAGCTATAGTCAAATGGCCTTTGATTAAGCAAATCTGGCATCCTCATTGGATCTGGGCTACAAGTGACTCCAGATCCACAGGAATGTAGTGACTCTCAACTTCCTTCTGAAATGGTCTAGCAAGTCATTCAGTTGTAATAATCGTTACAAAGTCTTAACAAAGAAATGAAACCCTATGGACCATCTGGCATCGACCTAGGCACCAGAAATGACAATGGCAAAAACAACTCAGTTGATCCTGCAAAGTCCTCCTTACTAACCTCTGGGGCTAGCAGTGAAATTGGGACAGCTGTCTCACAGACTAATCAAACAAAAGCCTGATGTTGTAAGATACGATTCCATGAGTACAACTATGTCCCAAACGCCAGCATATCCTTGGATTTTTGTCTTGGTTATATGACAAAAACCTATTCCTATATTTCAATAAAGTTTGAAAGTTCTAGGTGCAATGTGGCAGAGACTCTGGGTGAAGAGCTTTCTTACACAATGTTATTAAGCCAAACTGTTGCTTGCCTCAGCCAGTCAGACATATTCACTTACAAACATAGCCTAAGAGGGCCACCCAAATCCAAAGTAATGCCATCAGTGGACAGTTCGAATTTATACTTTTCCTATAGTCAGGAATAATTTCCTCCTCGACATTATTATGAAGGGCAAGTGAATTATTTTGATTTGATGGACCAGGAATACGGCAAGGGGGAAAATCCATCACCTGGGAATGAACAGTGATCTGAACGGCAGGACAGAGCAGATGAGTCTCCTCACTTAACATTTCCCTGAGGAAGCAGGACTTTAAAAATCTAAGACAGAACAGTTACCCCATAATCTAAAGCAAAAGTAAGGAAGATGTGCTAGGAATTTTTAAGGAACTTGAAGATAGATAAGTCCCTCGGTCCTGATGGGATTTATCCAAGGATTCCATGGAAGCGAGGGAAGAGATCGCAGGGCCTTTGGCGATGATCTTTTCGTCCTCACTGTCCATGGGTATAGTACCGGAAGATTGGAGAGTGGCAAACATCATTCCCTTGTTCAAAAAAGGGAATAGGGATAACCCCGGAAATTATAGACCAGTTAGTCTTACGTCAGTGGTGGGCAAATTATTGGAAAGGGCTCTGAGAGATAGAATTTATGATCACTTGGATAGGCACAGTTTGATTCGTGATAGTCAGCATGGATTTGTGAGGGGTAGATCATGCCTCACAAATCTTATTGAATTCTTTGAAGAGGTGACCAAACCCGTGGATGAAGGTGGAGCAGTGGATGTGGTATACATGGATTTAAGTAAGGCGTTTGATAAGGTTCCCCATGGTAGGCTCATGCGGAAAGTAAGGAGGCATGGGATAGGGGGAAATGTGGCAGACTGGATTCAGAATTGGCTGACCCTTAGAAGACAAAGGGTGGTAGTGTACGGAAAATATTTAACATGGTGCTCAGATTGTGTACCACAAGGATCTGTTCTGGGTCCTCTTCTATTTGTGATTTTTGTAAATGATTTGGATAAAGCAGTGGAAGGGTGGATTAGTAAGTTCTTGGACGATACAAAGGTGGGTCGAGTTGTGGATAGTGCAGAGGGCTGTTTGAGGTTACAAAGGGACATTGATAGGATGCAGAGCTGGGCTGAGAAGTGGCAGATGGAGTTTAACCCTGAAAAGTGTGAGGTGATTCATTTTGGAAGGACAAACTTGAAAGCAGAATACAGGGTTAACGGAAAGATTCTTGGCAGTGTGGAGGAGCAGAGGGATCTTGGGGTTCATGTCCACAGTTCCCTGAAAGCTGCCACCCAGGTGGATAGAGTTGTTAAGAAGGCATATGGTGAGTTAGTTTTCATTAATAGAGGGATCGAGTTCAAAAGCTGTGAAGTTATGCTCCAGCTATACAAAGGCATGGTTCGGCCACATCTGGAATATTGTGTCCAGTTCTGGTCGCCTCATTACAGGAAAGATGTGGAAACGTTGGAAAAGGTGCAGAGGAGATTTACCAGGATGTTGCCTGGAATGGAGGGAAGGTCTTACGAGGAAAGGTTGAGAGCGCTAGGGCTTTTCTCTTTAGACCGACGAAGGATGAGAGGTGACTTGATAGAGGTGTACAAAATGATTAGAGGTATAGATAGAGTGGGCAGCCAGAGACTTTTTCCTAGGGTGGAGGTAGCTACTATGAGGGGGCACAGTTTTAAAGTGAGTGGAGGTAGATATAGGGGAGACGTCAGAGGTAGGTTCTTTACTCAGAGAGTGATAGGGGCGTGAAATGCATTGCCGGAGAGGGTAGTAGAGTCGGCCTCATTAGGGGCATTTAAGCGGCTATTAGATAGGCATATGGATGATAGTATAAGGTAGGGGTGGAGGTTAGATAGACCTTAGGTTTAGGGTAAAAATTCAGCACATCATCGTGGGCCGAAGGGCCTGTACTGTTCTATGTTCTAAAAATCAAACAACAGCTTTTGAACATAAAACTGGAATTAACCAGTTTAATCATTCTGATCCCTCATTTCTTTGCAAAGAAGATTTTCATTGTACCTGAAAATGTGGTGTCATACCTGGTGAAGCTACCAAACAGGACTACTTACAGGCCAAACAGCGTAAGATTGACCGAGCTAAGCGATCCCACAACAAACAGATCAGATCTAAGTTCTGCAGTCCTGTCACATTCAGTTCTGAATGGTAGTGGACAATTCAACAACTCACTGGAGAGGGAGGCTCCACAGATGGCCCCATCCTCAAGGATGGAAGAGCCTGGCACATCAGTGCAAAAGATAAAGTTGAAGGATTCGCAACAATTGTTGGCCAGAAGTGCTGAGATGATGATCCACCTTGGCCTCGTCCAGTGGTCCCCAGCATCGTAGGTGCTAGTCTTCAGCTAATTTGATTCATTGATATCAGGAAATGGCTGGAGATACTGGATACTGCAAAGGCTATGGGCCCTGACAACGTTCCAGCCTTAGTACCAAAGACTTGCGCTCCACAATGTGCCGCTCCCCTGGCCAAGCCATTCCACTACAGCTATAATACTGGCATCTATCTGACAATGTAAAAAATTGCTCAGGTATGTCCTGTACACAAAAAGCAGGACGAATCCAACACAGCCAATTACTACCCCATCAGTCTACTGTCAATCATCAGTAAAGTGATAGAAGGTTTCATCAACAGTGCTATTCAAGCAGCATCTGCTCAGCAACAGCCTGCTCAGTGATGCCCACTCTGGGTTCCACCAGGGCCACTCAGATCCTGACCTCATTACAGCACTTAAAAATCTGTCTGTTTAAGCCTTAAATATACTTGAAGACACATAACGACCCAGCCTCAACAGCCCTCTGTGGTAAAGAAGAACAAACTCTGAGACAAGAAATTCCTTTTCTCTGTCTTCAATTGCCGACTGTTTGAGATGTTGCCCTCTGGTCCTAGATTCTCCCACAAGGTGAGACAAGCTCCCCACATCTATCCTGTTGAGCCTGTTAACAACGTTATTTTCCATCTCCCAAGTTTTTGCCCATTCTCTTTATGTCCCTCTGTAAACTGTGTGTCATCCTCAACACTTGCCTTCCCATCTATTTGTGGGTCATCTGTGAACTTGCTGATACTACATCACTTTTGTCATCCACACTAATATGGCCCCAGCACTAAACCCTATGGGACTCCACTAGTTACAGATGGTCATCCTGAAAATGCCCCCTTTATGCCACGCTGTCTTCTATTAGTTAGCCAATCCTCAATCCATGCTAATAAACTATCACCAACTCCATGGGCTCTCATCTTATTAAGGTTTTCCAATGTCAAATGTTAAGCTAACTGGTCTGCTGTTATTGGTTTTTTGTGTCCCTCTTTTTTGAATAAATGTGTTACTTTTGATGTTTTCCAATCCTTTAGAACCTTTTCAGATTTTAAGGATTCTTGGAAAATTGCTACCAGTGCATCCACTATCGCTGTAGCCACTTTCTTTAACATCCTAGAATGCAATCCATTATGTCTAAGGGTTCATTGGCCTTTAGCCCTATTAGTTTTCCAACTACTTTTTCTCTGGTGATGGTTATTGTATTTAGTTTTTCCTCCCATCCACAAGGTGAGCCCCTTAATTATTTAGAGTTTTTGGAATGCCATGTGTCCTTTACTGTGATAACGGATGCAAAGAATTTGTTCAACTCTTCTGCCATTTTCTGGATCCCTACCTTTATTTCCCCAGCCTCAATTTCTAATGTAACTATGTTCACTGTAGTATGTCTTATTTTTTATATATTTAAAGAAGCTCTTACTGCCTGTTCTTAAATTACTCAACAGCTTGCCCTCATTGTTTATTTTCTCCCTCATTATTCTTGATTATCTTTTGTTGGCTTTTAAAATTTTGCCAATCCTCTGGTGTACCATTAATCTCTGCCACATTCTATATTTTTTGTCTCAATTTGATACTATCGTTAACTTCCCTGGTTAACCATGGTAAGTTTATCCCCTTCCCAGAATCATCATCTTCACTTGGGATGCATCTTTGCTGTGAGTAATGAACTATTTACTTAAATGTTTGCCATTGTTTCTAAGTGGTCTTTGGTGCTGAACTTTTCTCCCAGTGAAATTCTGCCCTTATCCTTACGAACTCACCTTTATTAAAGTTAGGCACACAGTCATTTCCAATCCAAGTTTCTCACTCTCAAACTAAATGATAAATGCCACCATGTTATGAGCACTGTTTTCCACGAGTTCTTTTACTCTGATTTAATTCAATAAACATGCCTCAATAGCCTGATCCCAATTGGATCCAAAGAGAATGAAGATTAAAGTCATGCATGATTAACATATCCCTTTTAACATTCCCTTACTACCTCCTGATCTATTCTGTCCAACTGTTAGGAGGCATATAGACTACTCCTATCAGTGCCTTCTTCCTCTTTTTTTTTTACCTTCACCTGTATGAAGCATCAACTGATCCTAGGTCATTTCTTGCTTTTGTGTTTTTTTGCCCCTCCCCAACAATCTACCCAACACCCTTTCTTTCCTGCCTGTCCTATGGAAACGTCACAAACTCCTGAAAACTTATGTCCCATCTTCAATCTCCGAGTAACCATGTTGCCAAAATGGCTATGAGAACATACTCATTAACCACGACCTGTGCCGTTAATGAATTTATTTTGTTCCGAATCCCACACACATTTAACGGCCATTAAACTTCCCTTGTTACTATTTTTCCCATTTGCTGCTTTTTTAAAAAACTTGTGTACCCTGTCCCATTCTGGCCATCATTATCAAAATAGTTACCCTGCAATACCACAATATCCTATTGCTTTGTAAGCTTAAGTATTCCCACTCCGCAGCCCTTCCCCTTCTAGTTAGTTTAAAGCCTTCTCTGCAGCTTGAATTATTCAATTCGCTCAGATGCTGATCAAAGCATTGTGTAAGTGAAGCCCATCCCAGTGGACCAGCTCCATTCTATCCCAGTACTACACTCAGTGTTCCACGAACTGAAACACATTCCTGCCACACCACTCTTTAAGGCACTCATTTACATTATTTGCACTTGATGTCAGTTTGTCCTTGGCTGAGGTAGCAACCCTGAGATTATTACCTTGGAAGTTCTGCTTTTTAGTTTAGATCCTAACTGTTCAAAATCCTTCGTCACAACCTTCTTTCCGGTTCTATCAACATGGTTAGCACCAACGTGGATGATGCCAATTGAAACCCTCCCCTCCCACACAAAGTTCCTCTCCAGCCCCAAAGAGATGTCCTTGACTCTGGCAGAAGGTAGGCAACACAGTCATCAAGATCCACTTCCATCATACCTCTTGACTTGTGCCATGTAGATGGTGGACAGCCTTTGGTAAGACAGGAGGAGACTTATTCACGACAGGATTCATAGCCTTTAATTTTTTTTTCTTTATTCATTAACGGGATGAGGTATCACTGGCCAGGCAGCATTTATTGTCCATTCCTAATTGTCCAGAGGGCAGTTCATAGTCAACCAGATTGCTGTGGGTCTGGAGTCACATGTAGGCCAGACCAGGTAAGGATGGCAGTTTCCTTCCCTAAAGGACAGTAGTGAACCAGGTGTGTTTTTCCAACAATTGACAATGGATTCATGATCGTCATTCGATTCCAGATATTCTATTGAATTCAAATTCCACCATCTGCCATAACGGGATTTGAACCCGGGTCCCCAGAATGTTATCTGGGTCTCTGGATTAACAGTCCAGTGATAATACCACTAGGCCATTGCTCTCCCCCTTCCTCTTGTATTCTTGATATTTATATGACTGGTTCAGTTTCGTTCCTGGTCAATGGTAATTCCCAGGATATGATTGTGGAAGATTCAGAAAAGGTAATACCATCGAATGATTAGACTCAGTTTTGTAGGAGATGCAAATGTATGATACAAATGTTACATGTCACTGGTTAGCCCAAACCTGGATATTGTCCAGAACTTGCTTCATTTGTCCATGGACTTCTTCAGTATTCGAGAAGTCATGTGGCGCTGAACATTATGCAATCATCAGCGAACATCCTTGCTTCTGTCCTTGTGATGGAGGGAGGGTCATTGATGAAATAGCTTAAGTTGATTAGACCCAAGACACTACCCTTCAGAACTGAGATGTCCTGGGGCTAAGCCGACTGACCCCTAATAACTACAAACATCTTCCTTTATGCTAGATGTGACTTCAACCAACAGAAATCTTTCCCTCCTCTAGATTTGCTAGAGCTGCTTGATGCCACACTCAGATAAAAGCAGTCATGATGTAAAGCACTCTCGCCTCACCTCTGAAATTCAGTTCTTTTGTCGGTGTTTGAACCAAGCAACAGTGAGCAGGTTATTGCTAAGCAAGTGCAGCTTGATAGAACCTGAGCAATTTTCCACATTGTTGGGTAAATGCCAGTGTTATAGCTGTATTGCAACATGTTGACAAGAAATGTGACAAGGTGTGGAGTACATTTAGTCAGCGCTATTCCCAGAACGCTGTCATGGCTATAGCCTTTGCAGTATCAACTGCCTTCAGTCTTTTCTTCATGTCTCACAGAATGAGTCAAATTCGCTGAAGACTGGCATATGATGTTGAGGACCTCAGGAGGAAGCTGAGATGGATCATTCACAAGACTCTTCTAGCTGAAGATTGTTGTAAATTCTTCAGCCTTGTCTGTAATTGATCAATTGTTTAGCCTGAGACTGTGCATCTGTATTCTAGATTTCCCAGTCAGGAGGAACAACCTTTCAATGTCTACTGTGCCAATTTCCCTAGAACTCTGCATATTTCTTATAAACATCACAAAATATAGATCCAATTTATGCAACCTTTTATCTTACCACAATCCACATATGCAAGTGACTAATCGAGTGAACATTTACGGTAGCCTTCAATACACCTGCTTTTTATGGAGGCCAAGAATTAGTGGAAATCATCTTCCCTTTCACATTTGATGTTAATCTGAAGTTCTATACACTACGAAGCTGTGAAGACAATATGGTACGAAAATACCACTCTTATTCCCAGTTACTCACCGTGGTAGCTGTGCTTTGACCTGTTTCTGACACAAACTGTGATACCGCTCAACTTTCAGAAAGCCCTGGTTCAGCATCCGCTGACAAACTGCATCCATCCGTTTGCATACCTATGGAAAAGATGCATGTAACTGAGATTCCCAATGACATCATCCGACAGTTAGGAAACAAACACAGGCAGTAGAGACTGTACCCTTGCCCAAATCTTGGGGCATGACTTTCACTCCCAAGATGCATGGAATGTCACTTATTTGCAGCTATGATTCCCAGTATGTTATTCCAGTCTCTCTCTCTGTCATTCTGGAGTGTTATTTCCCTTCTCGCTGCCCCATTGCCAATCCTCAGCATTACTGACGTTCATGGATTGTTGATAGTCATGGACTGATATTGGTATTAATTGATTGATAGTAATTGCTCAACATGCATTGACTGACATTGTTTGAAATTTATTGACCTTTGTTAATTGACATTGATTAACTGACAATATTTATTGACACAGATATTAACTGAGGTGCTTGATATCAGTTTATTAGTGTTAATTAATTCTAATTAATTCATACTAATTGATTGACCTTACTCGACAGACATTACTTTATTGATGTTAGTTCAGAACATATGGAGCAGAAACAGACCATTCAGCCCCTTAAGCTTACCCTGCCATTCTCTAAGATCATGGCTGACCTGTCCCATGCCTCAACTCCACAATATTTCAAAAATCTATCTTACTCCTCTTAAAGTACTTTAGTGATTTAACCTCCCCAACTTTTGGGTAGAGAATTCCAGACATTCACAACTCTCAGAGGAACAATTCTTTTACATCTGTTTTAAGTGAGTTTAAATTTAAATGGAGAGATACTCCAATAAAGGGCAGCATAGAGGGATATTGTTCTCTCAGCAAAAGTAAATCCCAGCAAGGAAGAAAGAATCTAAAACAGGGATAAACCAACCATAGCTAAATAAAGAAGTGAAGGAAAGTATTAAGTTGAAAGAAAAACCATGTATGGAGACAAAAATCAGTGACAGCCCCGAAGATTGGGATAAATTCAGAGTCCAGCAAACAGGGACTAAAAAATAATGAAGAGAGAGAAAATAAAACTATGAGAGCAAACTAGCAAGGAATATACTAACAGTAAGATAACACAGTGTGAAGCTGAAGGAACACAGCAGGCCAGGCAATATCAAAGGAGCAGGAAAGCTGACGTTTCAGGTCAGGACCCTTCTTCAGAGATGGGGAAGGGGGAGGGGGAGGGGGCTCTGAAATAAATAGGGGGAATGGGGCTGGGGAAGGTAGGTGGGATGGTGATAGGTGAGTTCAGGTAGCCAGTGGTGGCAGGAGCGGATAGATGGGAGAGAAGACGGACAGGTCAAGGAGGCGGGGATAGGTAGGTGGGATGAGGTAAGAGCTTCTTTAAACATTTAAAAAGGAAGAAGGGTCAAAGGTAACCTTTTAAAAATGAATCTGGGGAGATAGCTACGGGGAACAAGGAAATGGCAGAGGAATTAAATAGATATTTTGCATCAGTCTTTACGATGAAAAATATGTCAAACATCCCATTAATACTAAAGAATACAGGAGAGGAATTAAATACCATCACTAGAGAAGCAGTATTAGGCAAACTAATGGGGCTAAAGGCAGATAAGTCCCCTGGCCCTGATGGCTTGCATCCTAGAATTCCAAACGAAGTAGTTGGAGAGACAGTCGGTGCATTGGTAGTAATTTTCCAAACATCCTTGCATTCTGGAGAAGTACAAGTTACTGCTAATGTGACACCCCTATTTAAAAAGGGAGGGAGGCTAAAAGCAGATAACTATGGATCCATTAGCCTAACATCTATTGTTGGAAAAACGTTGGAATCATTATTCAAGGAAGCAATAGCAGAACACTTAGAAAGTCATAATCTAGGCAAGCACAGTCAGCATGGCTTCATGAAAGTGAACAAAAACAAAGTTGCTGGAAAAGCTCAGCTGGTCTGGCAGCATCTGTGGAGGAGAAAACAGAGTTAACGTTTCAGGTCTGGTGACCCTTCCTCTGAACTGGGTCACCGGACCAGAAATGTTAAACTCTGTTTTCTCCTCCACAGATGCTGTCAG
>NW_025966598.1:17383-30801 GCF_021869965.1 Rhincodon typus
TCAGAGGAAGGGTCACCAGACCTGAAACGTTAACTCTGTTTTCTCCTCCACAGATGCTGTCAGACCTGCTGAGCTTTTCCAGCAACTTTGTTTTTGTTCCTGATTTACAGCATCCGCAGTTCTTTTGGTTTTATTCACGAAAGTGAAATTGTGTCGGACTAATTTATTACAGATTTTCAAGGAAGTCTCAACCAGAGTGAAGAGGTGAAAAAGTAGAATGTGTTCAATTGGACTTCCAAAATGCATTCGACAAGGTATCTCACAAAAGGTTAAGTCATAAGATAAGAACCCATGGTGTTGGAGATAGTATATTGGCATGGATAGAGAATTGGCTAATGAGCAGGAAACAGTGAGTGGGGTTAAGGGGTTCCTTTTCAAGTTGGCAACCTGTGACCAGCAGAGTTCCACAAGCATCAGTGTAAGACTGCAAGTGTTTACAATGTATGTTAGTGATCTGGAGGAAGGAAGCCAATGTACTGCAGCCAAATTTGCAGATATCAAAAAAAAAGTGGTAAGGCAAGTTGTATTACACATTACAGACAGATATTGATTTTCTGAAGAAGGGTCCAGACCCAAAACGTCAGCTTTCCTGCTCCTCTGATGCTGCCTGGCCTGCTATGTTCATCCAGCTCTACACCATGTTATCTCAGACTCCAGCATTGGCAGTTCCTACTATCTCTGAGATATTGATTGACCTTTATTTCAAGGAGGATGAAGTATAAGAGTAGGGAAGTCTTACTGCAACTGTATAAAGTGCTGGTGAGACCACTTCTGGAGCACTGTGACCAGTTTAGATCCCGTTAGTTATGCAAAGATATCATTTCACTTCATCAGAGGCTGTTCAGAGAAGGTTTACTAGGATGATCCCTGGTATGGAGAGATTGTCATATGAACAAAAGCTAAACAGGTTGGGATTCTACTCACTGGAGTTTAGAAGAAAGAGAGGCTGAATGGCCTACTCCTGTTCCTATTTCTGATATAAGCACAAAAGTTTAGCATGCAGTTGCATCAACAAAGGGCAAATGAGAACGAAAATTTGGCCTTTGTTCCCTTTTTTCGAATGCTGTAACCATGGCCCTAGTTCAAGATTTCCCCACTAGTGGAAACATCTTCTCAACATCTACCCTGTCAAGCCCCTCAGAATATTTCATGAAGATCACCCCTTATTCTTCTGAATACGGGGACCAAAGCTGTACACAGTACTCCTGGTGCAGTTTCACAAACAGCCTGGACAATTGTAACAAGGCTTCCCTATTTTTAAACTTCCACTTCCTAATGATGAAGGCCAAAATTCCATCTGCTTTCTTAATTATTTGTTGCATGCTAACTTTTTATGTTTCTAAGAGACATTTAGACAAACGTGATCAGGCGGGGAGTAGAGGGATATGGACTATATAGAGGCAGATGGAATTAGCTTAGATGGTATCATGGTTTGCAGAGACATGGTCGTCAAAGGGCCTATTCTTGTGCTGTACTGTTCTATAATCTATTTTCATGCACAAGAACAACCAGATCTGTGTGCTGCACTTTTTTGGAATCTCTCTCCAAGTAGCCTGTCTTTGGATTCTTCCTACCAAAGAGTATGACATTGCACTTTCCTACATTAAACATGTCCACTCAATATATCCAGATCCCCTTGGAAACCTATGTTCTCAGCACCACATGCTGTCCCACCTAATTTTTTACTTGGCTGATATAGATTGGCAGGACAGGTTAACAGGGTGGTTAAGACAGCTGCCTTTATCAGTTGTGGCACAGACTGTAAAAGTAGGGAGGTGACGTTGAAGCTGTATGGACATTTGGTCAGGGCACAGACAGAGTACTGCATGCATTTCTGGTCATCTCACTATAGTTACGGCGTGATTCCACTAGAGAAGATTCACCAAGATGTTGCGTGAGATGGAGCATTTCAGCTTTGAAGAGACGCTGGATAGACTTGGATTGTTTTCTTCAGAACAGAAAAGGCCAAGAGAGGATTTGAGGCGTATGAGATTTTGATGGGCATAGGGTGGATTCGAAGCAGTTATTCCCCTTAATTGAAGAGTCAATAATGAGGAGGCACAATTTTAAGGTAAGGGGCAGAATGTTTAGAGCCGATTTGAAGAAAACACTTTTCACCCAGAGTTGGATGGGAATATAGAATGCACTGCCTAAGAGTGTAGTAGAGGTTGGAAATCTCACTCCTTTAAAAAGTACTTGGACGAGCACTTGAAGTGTAACAACATTCAAGGGTGTGGGCAAAGTGTTGGAAAATGTGATTGGTGCAGATAGGTTGGTGCAGACTCTAAGGGCCAAAAGGTCTCTTCTCTGTTGTATGACTTTGAGTCCACTGATATTATTTGACAGCCACTGGAGGCCTGATGTTATTTGACTGACATTATCTGATTGATGTTATTTGAATGAGGTTAGTGAACTAATGTTAGATGACTGACATGAGTTGATTGATGTTATCTGAGTTATGTTGTTTAAGTCACATTGTGTGACTGATGTTTGACAATGACTTGACTGACAGTTTGACTGATGCTCTTTAAGACAACAAGTATAGGGCAGAAGTAGAACATTCAGGCCATCGATTTTCCTCCACCAGTCATGAGATCATAGCGTATTTGATCGTTCTCAACTTCACTTTTCTATCTTATCCCCATAATCTTGGATTCCCTTACTGCGGTCAATAATTCTACAGATTCACTACCAACTGAAAAGATGAAATTTCTCATGTGTCTTCAATGGGCAGCCCTTAATCTTAGACTATACTCTCTGGTCCTTGACTCCCCCTACAAGGTAAAATAACTTCTCCGTCAATTCCCCTACGAATCTTCTGCGTTTCAAAAAGGTCACCTCTCAGGCTTCTAAATTCCAATGAGTATAGACCTAACCAACTGAACCTCTCCTGATAAGAAAGTCCCTCCCAGGATCAGCTTTGTGAACTTTCTCTGGATGGCCTTCGATACCAACTTTTCTTTGTTTAGATATGGGGCCCAAAACTGCTTACACTATTCCAGTTGTGGTCTGACTAGTGCCTTGTACAATTTTAGCAAAACTTTCCTACCTTTTTACATGATTTCCTTTGAAATTAATGCCAACATTCCATTTGCCTTCCGTATTAGCTGAACTAGTATTTTGAGATTTATGAACAAGTCAAATCAACAATTATCAACAAGTCCCAAATCAGGGGTGGCACAGTGGCTAGCACTGCTGCCTCACAGCGCCAAGGACCCAGGTTCGATTCCATCCTCGGGTGACTGTGTAGAGTTTGCACGTTCTCCCCATGTCTGCGTCGGTTTCCTCCCACAGTCCAAAGATGTGTAGATGGACTGGCTATGCTAAATTGCCCCAAGTGTTCAGGGATGCCTAGATTAGGTGGGTTATAGGGGGATGGGTCTGGGTGTGATGCTTTGAGGACTTGTTGGGCTGAAGGGTCTGTTTCCACACTGTAGGGATTCTATGATCTACTCCCAAATCCCTCTGTTCTGTAGTCTCCTGCAGTCTTTCTTCATTTAAATAATATTCAGCTCCTTTATCCTACCTGCCAAATACATAACCCACATTCTATTCCATCTGCCAAATTTTTACCCATTCGCTTAACCTGTCTACATCTGTCTGCGGAGTCTTTGTGTCATTCTCACCACTCGTCTTTCCACCTATTTGTGTCATCTACAAATGTGGCTCATCCTCATCCAAGTTGTAAACAGTTGTGGCCCCAGCACTCATCCCTATAGCACTCCACTAGTTACAGGCTGTCATCCTGAACATGTTCCCCTTATCACTATTGTCTATTTTCTTTTAGTTAGCCAGTCCTCTATCCATGCTAATAACTACATCCAACACAATGGACTCATCTTATTAAGTGGCCTAATACATGCCACCATATCAAATACTATCTGAAAATCCAAACTTTATTATATCCTCTCCTGCCTGTTTGTTTATCTTGCTTGTTACCTCTTCAGTTGATTCCAGCAGAATTCGCCTGGCATAATTTCCCTCTCATAAAGCCATACTTGATCATATTATGCATTTGACTGCGATAGTCGACTTATGGTATTTGGTTGAAGTTATGTGACTGACTTTAGTTGACTAATGATAGTGCACTATCAGAAATCAGAGTATTTTTTTGCCTGATGTTAGTTGAATGATATGATTTTCCTAATACTGTTTGACTGGTATGAGTTGACTGATATTTTCCTGCTATGGGATAACCGATATTATTGTCCTGATGTTATTTTGCTCGATGTCTTTGCTCACCATTCTCAGGCCGCTGATCTCATCGTACGACATTAAACCGAGGATAGAGTCAATGGCGACGATCGGGAGGTTGAGCAGGGGATTATTCTGATGCAGTTGCTCTGTCCCAGGATTTGTGTTGAACTCTGTGCCGGTGAGGGGCTCGGGCCCAGAATCTCCAGCGGGCCCGGTTTCGGACCCAGCGGCTGTTCCGCTCATCTCCGCCATCTTCACAGACCGGACGTGACGTGATCGCGCACACGCTGACGTTATCACGTCCGCACGGACAAGGACATCCGCATGCGCACATTGTCGGCGGGAAAATTGACCAATGGGTGAACGGCAGATACCTTCCAGAACAGGGAGATTCATCTAGAACAATCAAAATCCTCTAGGACAAGGAGAATTCACCACAGAAAGAGGAGGCGACGGCCAAGTGGTGTTATTGATAAAAACTAAAGAACTGCAGATACTGTAAATCAGGAACAAAAACAAAGTTGCTGGAAAAGCTCAGCAGGTCTGGCAGCATCTGTGGAGGAGAAAACAGAGTTAACGTTTCGGGTCCGGTGACCCTTCCTCACAACTCAGTTTTCTGAAGAAGGGTCTAGACCCGAAATGTCAGCTTTCCTGCTCCTCTGATGCTGCTTGGCCTGCTGTGTTCATCCAGCTCTAAACCTTGTTATCTCAGATTCTCCAGCATCGACAGTTCCCACTATCTCCAAAAGAACTGCAGATGCTGTGAATCAGTGACAAAAATAGAAATTGCTGGAAAAAACCTCAGCAGGTCTGGCAGCATCTGCATAGACAAATCAGAGTTACTATTTCATGTGGAGTGACCCTTCTTCAAAACATTGTGGAGATCTGGGTTCAAATTCCACCATGGCAGATGAATTCAATAAGAATCTGGAATTAAAAGTCTAATGACAACCAATTTAACCATTGTTGGAAAAACCCATCTGGTTCAAAAATGCCCTTTTGGGAAGGAAATCTGCCATCCAGTCTGCAGGACTGACAGAACCTTCCAGAAGAAGAAGAATCTTCCATAAAAAGGTGAACCTTCCAGAAAAAAGAGAATAATACACTTCAAAGAAAATCCTCCAGATCAAGGAGAATTTGCCAGAACTGAAAGAGCCCTCCAGAATGGACAGGATCTTCTAGAACTGTGAAAATCCCCCAGAACGGAGAGAATCCTGCAGAACTGAGGGGTGGCAAGTTCTGGAGCTTTATTGCTGGAATGCTTCAAGGCTCATTGCCTTTACAGTATCCAGTGCCTCCAACTGTTTCGTGATATCATGTGGACTGTATTGAATTGGGCGAAGACTGGCATTTGTGGTGCTGAGGATCACCGGAGGAGGCCGACATGCGTCATCCAATCAGCACTTCTTGCTGAAGCAAATGCTTCAGCCTTATCTTTTGCATTGATGCACTGGTCTCCCTCCATCATTGTGGATGGGAATATTTGTGGAACCTCCTTCTCCAGTAAATTATTTAATTTTCCACCATCATTTACAACCGGATGTGGCAGTACTGCAGAGCTTTGGTTTGATCTGTTGGTTGTGGAATTGCTTCGTTCTGTCTATTGCTTGCTGTTTGGGATGCAAGAAGTCCTGTTTTGTAGATTCACAAGGTTTACACCTCATTTTTAGGTATGTATGGTGTTGCTCCTGGCAGGTTCACCTTCAGTCTTCATTAAACCAGGGTTGATCTCTTGACTTGATGATAATGGTAGAGTGGGGGATATACCCCACTTACAATTGACCAGAAACTCTATTGGACTAGCCTTATAAATATAGTGCATACAAGAGCAGATCAGTGGCTCAGAATCCTGCACCACCTGACTCCTCAAAGCCTGTCCACCATCTACAAGACACTAGTCAGGAATGTGATGGATTATTTCCCATTTGCCTTGATTAGTGCAGCTCCAACAACACTCAAGAAGTTTCACAACACGCAGGACAAAGCAGCCACTTGATTGGCACCACATCCACACGCATCTACTCTCCACCACTGACGTTCAGTAGCAGCAGTGTACACTATCAACAAGATGTAGTGCAGAAATTCACCTTAGATAGCATCTTCTGATGCTGCTTGGCCTGCTGTGTTCATCCAGCTCTACACCTTGTTGTCTTAGATAGCATGTGCTAGTTTCATGACCACTTCTATCCAGAAGGACAATCACCACAAATATGTGGGAACACCACCACCTGCATGGTCCCCTCTAAGCTGCTCATCATTTGCTGGTCCTTTGTTATCACTGGGTCAAAATCCAGGAATTCTGTACCAAATTACATTGTGGTGGTACCCAATGGAAACTTTCCATAAATTGTTAATTCTCCCTAAACATGGAGATACCCTACAGCATCAGTTTCTATACAACAGGCTGAACCTGGAATAAATTCTATCCCCAGAAAAGGAGATCTAAAGGGTAACTACTGGACCTGACATAATGAGGGCAGATCCCCAAGACCTGGTTGATAACCACAACAGGCTACTGCATCCTGAAATTGGAGATTCGCCAGAATAAAATGATCGCCTGACACAGAACAGAAAAGGTAATCAGAACAGGGTTGATCCCAAAGCTCTAGGGGCCAGCACGTGTAGCAGACGTTCCTCCTCCGCCAGGGGGCAGTGGCAGCAGCAGCAGACACTCCTACTCCGCCAGGAGGAAGGGGCAGTAGTGGACATTTCTCCACCGGGGGAGGCAGCAGCAGCGGACACTTCACCAGAGGACAGCAGCAACAGTGAACACTCCTCCTCCACGACGGGGAGGCTGTGGACTTGACAAGCTTCAAAATCTCCCCTCCCCCTACCGCATCCCAAAACCAGCCCAGCTCGTCCCCGCCTCCCTAACCTGTTCTTCCTCCCATCTATCCCCTCCTCCCACCTCAAGCCCCACCCCCATCTCCTACCTACTAACCTCATCCTGCCCCCTTGACCTGTTCGCCCTCCCTGGGCTGACCTATCTCCTCCCTAACTCCCCACCTACACTCACCTTTACTGGCTCCATCCCCGCCTCTTTGACCTGTCTCCTCTCCACCTATCTTCTCCTCTATCCATCTTCTTTCTGCCTCCCCCTCTGTCCCTATTTATTTCAGAACCCCCTTCCCCTCTCCCATTTCTGATGAAGGGTCTAGGCCCAAAACGTCAGCTTTCCTGCTCCTCTGATGCTGCTTGGCCTGCTGTGTCCATCCAGCTCTACACCTTGTTATCTCTTATAGCAGACACACCTTCTCCGACAGGAGGCGTCAGCAACCTTGCGGACGCTCTTGTTCTGCCGAGCCTTCGTTGACCGGATGTTTATGGGTGAGTTGAGCCGGAAGTTGCTGTTATTGGTGCGGTTCAGGCTTGTGACCTGTGGATGGAAATTGCGGCCTGGAGAATGAGTCCGGAGCGAGTCTTACCTGAACCCGAGGATGAGCAACAGCAGCAGCCTCCGCAGGAATTGGGCGCTGGCCCTGGTCCTGGCCCGGTTCCGGCCCATTGGAGCAGTGAGGATGACGACGAGGAGGAGGACGAAGAAGAAGAAGAGGAATCCGGTGGAGGCCCCGAGTCCCCTAGTCCCGGCGGCGGTTATCAGTATCTGCCCTTGAGTCAGGAGCCTGGGCCTGGGGGCGCTGCCGAGCCCGACATCGGGGAGCGGCTGCAGGTACCTGGAGGTTGGGGGAAGCGAGATATTCCTAAGTTTGGTGTCCGGAATTGGAGACAAACGGTTACTTGTAGTGGTTCCCCTATCCTGTCAACTTCAGTGTTTGGTGTCCATAAAACCCTGGTTGCCTCGAGTTCCTGCATGCCTTTGTTTTCTTTATTCTCTTTCCCCATTATTTATCACCACATTTTGCATAAAATGTTGTCTGTTACTTTTCTACCTATATTGCCAGCCTGTGTTTGTCCACCTTTCTCTGTCAATTTGAAATTGTCTTGTATCTCCGAGTATAGGCCATTAATATAGCTGAAGGAAAAGTGGTGGTTGTGCTACTGACTCCTGTTGAAGCCTTCCTCTTATCTGAAAAGAAGCATTCACCACTACTTGCTTCCTGTTACTTAGTCAGAAGTCAAATGACACCAGGTTTGATGAAGGAGCTGTGCTCCAAAAGCTTGATTTCAAATAAACGCCGTTGGACTATGACCTGGTGTTGTGTGACTTCGTCCACTGCAGTCCAACACTGGCACCTCCACATTGTCTTGTCACTTAGCCATGCATAACTTTTTATCATCTTTTGAAGTCCTTTCTCTATCTCTCTATCTCTTTTCATCACCTAAGTAGATCTGAGGTGGGGGCGTGGGGGGAGGCACGCGGTGGAAAGACACCATTTTATACAGAATGAGAAGAAGGTGATGAGTGGCTGGGCAATAACAATCATGGAAATCCAACAAGAACAGTTATGTCGGTTTTAATTTTTGGACAAGGCAGATAAATTCTAATTGGTCAGGGCGTTACCAAAGGAATTCAGCAAAATTTGGCTGTCTCTCTGACCCCTTGTTTGAAAAGGTACAGTCTATTGTCACTTGATTATTTAGTAATTTTGGGATTAGTGTCAGCTATTAGTGTCTTCTACTGAGAAGACTAATGCAAAGAATTTGTTTAATTGCTGTGCCGTTTCCAAATATTATTTCTCCAGTCTAATTCTGTAAGGGGCCAATGTTCACTTAGCCTTTTCTGTTCTTTTTATGAATTTAAAGAAGCTCTTGCTATCCATAGTACCTGCAAATTTACTTTTGAAGTTTATTTTCTCCTCTTTTCTTGCTCTCTTTTTTTTGTTGGTTTTTAAGATTTTACAATTCCAGAAGGAATGCATTGTTCATCCTAAGCACTAATGTCTGTTGCACAGTGTCACCCTTTGGTTCAAAGAGAGGAGATTCTGAGTGGTCTGGCAGTTTTAAAAATAGATATATCTCCAGGGCTGGATGAAATGTAATCCAGGCTGTTGAGTGAGGCAAAGGAGAAAATAGCACGGGCGCTGGCAGTCATTTTCAATTCCTCTCTGGCCACAGGAAAGGGACCAGGTGACTGGAGGAGAGCCAGTGTTGTACTGAAGGGAGCAAGGGATAAACCAGGAATCTGCAGGCTGCTCAGTCTCGCCTCATTGGGGAAACAATTGGAAGCAATTCTGAAGGACAGAATTAATCTGCTTTCAGAGATGCAGGGGTTACTGGAGGACAGTCGGCATAGTTTTGTTAAGGGGAATTGTGTCTGACCAACTTGATTGAATTTTTCAAAGAGATGACCAAATGTATAGATGTAGGTAATGCATTTGATGTAGTCAACGTGGACTTCAGAAAGGGTTTTGATAATCTCCCACGTGGGAGACCAAATAGCAAAGGTAAGAGCCCATGGTATTCAAGGAAATTTTCGCTAATTGGATTCAGAAATAATTGGTGTTTTTGTGACTGGAAGTCTTTGTCCAGTGAGCTTCCACAGGGATTGATTTTGGGGCCCTTGCTGTTTGTGATATCTATAAATTGTTTTAACTTGAATGTTGGAAGGTTGATCAGTAAGTTTAGGGATGATATGAAAATTGTTGATGTGGCAACTAGTGAAGAGGATAGCTTTAGATTATTGCAGGATATAGATGGGCTGGTCAGAAAGGCTCATTAGTGTGAAATGGAAATCAATCCAGTTAAGTGTGAATTGATGAACGTGGGCAAGACAAAGAAGGCAACAGTAGGACCCTGGGATACACTGAGGTTTGGAAGAATCTTGCTGTGCATGTCCATTGGTTCATAAAGTCAGAAGTCACACGACACTAGATTATGGTCCAACAGATTTATTTGAAATCACAAGCTTTCGGAGCAATGCTCCTTCATCAGGTGAAGACTTTGCCTAGTTTCAAATTAACCTGGTGTTGTGTGACTTCAGACTTTGTCCAGCCCGGTACACCACTGGCACCTCCACACCACTGGTCTCTAGAAAGGTAGGTAAAGTGTTTAAGAAGGCATTTGGAATACTTACCTTTATTAACTGAGGCATAGCAAGATGATGCTGGAATTGTATAAAACGTTGATTAGGCCGCAGCTTGGGTATTGTGTGCAGTTCTGGAATCCACATTATCGTCCTTGTCAATCACTCACTAATGAGCACAATTGTCCACGTAGGAAATTCTGTGTGCTGGTCATGGATTCTTTGGGTCCTTATATGGCTGATGCTAGAACCGCATCACTGACCACAAATTTAGCAGGTGTTTCTCAGAGGTGGTATTGATCATTGATCTTGAAGTCCTTGGCATCCCTTTTTCACTTTCCTTTTCTGTACTTCCTCTTACTACTGGGTGTTCTCAAAGAATTGGGTCCCTTCATGCAGGAGTTTCCTCCAAGTCCGTTTCTTCTGAATGAGGTTCTCCCACCATGCATTGACATCCAAATTGTATTTCTTGAGGGAAGCCTTCAGGTTGTCTTTGAAACACTTCCTTTGTCCTCCTCCTTGTTCGAGTGACTTCCTTAAACTTGGTGAAGAAGATTTGCTTTGGTACTTGGAATTTAGGCATCATAAGCACATGGCCTGCTCAGTGGAGTTGGTTTTGGATGATCTAGGCTCATGCTGATGTTTGGTATGCCTGTCCTCCTAGCTAGTATGGAGAATCCATCTCAAACAACATTGGTTCTTTTCAAGGGTCTTGAAGTGGTGTCAGTATATAGTCCAAGTTTTGGATCCGTATGGAAGAGTCAGAATGATGACTGCCTTATACACAAGGATCTTAGTACCAGCACGGATCTCAGTCATCAGAGTCTTGTCCTTAGGTACCCGAAGGCAGTGCTCGCAGATTGGATGCAATGTTAAATCTTTGAATAGATGTCAGCCTTTGAGAGAGGAAATGTTCCACATTTAGGAAGATTTCTCTGTTGATCTTAATTGAGGGATGGTTCAGAACTTGACTTGGGGTGGTTTGCTGAAGGAATCAAGTCTTCTTGAGGTTGAGGTTGAAACTGATTCTTCAGTTTGCTTCCATGAAGGCATTTAGTTATGCTTGAAGATTCTCTTCTGATAGAGCAGCGCTGACATTGACATCTGCATACTGAAGTTCCACAAGTGAGGTCAGTATTGCTTTTTTTCTTGGACTTCTACTGGTTGAGGTTGAAGTGTTTTCTGTCTATCCTGTAGAAATGTCTGCACTGCTGGAAGGCTCGTTCTTGATGAGTTGAAGAGTAGTGGCGATGAAGATAGAACAGAAGATTATTGTCACGTGTACTTTTACATATACAACACAGTGAAAAGTTTCCTAAGTCACCCTACCACGCACATATATTTATGACAGAAGTCATATGCAATAAAATAAAATTAAGACAAAGTTCATAGTTCAGTTAACAACTCCTGGGCATGGGAAAAGCCAATTAAGAAACGGTGGAATACCTGAAAGATGCACTCGGGACGAGACCATAATGCTGAGCTGCTGGAATTCTGGCCCAGAAACCACCTCCAAAGAAGACTGCATGCCAGGCTGAGTCTGCCACTCCTGCTGCTGACCCCAATGGAAACCTTCACATGGGGGTGACACCTCCACGCTGGGACAAGACGACCACACCGGGTTACTGGGAGCCACCTCATCGCTGAGTAGGGAGAAGCAGTATTTATTTGAAGATGGAGAAAAGGGTGGGGGTGATGACACATCTCTATTTGTCTCCTACCTTGTCCTCCAGGGATTCTGTCATATTACCATTGGTGAGGACTGTCACCAACACCTTGTCATGGAGGATGTTGATGAATTTCATTGGACAGCCAGCCTTTGACAGGATCTTCCATAGCACTTCCTGATTGACTGACTGAGGCAAAAGCCTTCTTCAGGTTGATGGAAGCTATCCAATGGCTAGTGTTGCTTCTGGCATTTCTGAGTAATGAAAATCATTGGGGGCACGGTGATTTAGTGGTCAGCACTGTTGCCTCTCAGTACTAGGAACCTGGGTTGGATTCCACCCTTGGGCAACTGTCTGTATGGAGTTTGCACATTTTCCCGCTGGCAGCGTGGGTTTCCTCTGGGTGCACTGGTTTCCTCCTGCAGTCCAAAGATGTGCATGTTAGATGGACTGGCCATGCTAAATTGCCCATAGTGATCATGGATGTGCAGGCTAGGTAGATTAGCCATGGGAAATGTAGCGTTACTGGGATAGGGTAGGGGGTGAGTTGCTCTTCACAGGTTTGGTATAGATTCAATGGGCCAAGTGGCCTACTTTCACACTGTAGGGATTCTGTGTCCAAAGTTCCACAGTTTGGGCAGAAGCCACAGTGGCTTTCAGGAAGGATTTTCTCAGAGACTGGGAGAAGGTGCCTAGTGAGGATTTGGGCAATGGTCCTATCTGTAATGGAAAGTAGGGAGAGTCCTTGGTAGTTTCCACAGTCCACTTTGTTTCCTTTCTTGAAGACGGTGATGGCAGCATTCCTGAAATCAGCAGGGATTTTTTTTTTTTTTTCTTTTGTCTCATTTCCAGGATAGTTGATGGAGATGATGTGTAAGCACTGTTTCTACAAGTTTGAACATCTCTGCTGGAATCCCATCTACTCCTGCACCTTTTCCATTCTCTATGGAAGCTTCAACTTCTGCCAACCTAGATGGGAATCCGGGATAGTCTTTGGGGAGTTGGGGGATTTTCCAAAACTATTCTCCTCAATGATTATCTCGTGGTTTAGGAGTTCTTTGAAGTGTTCCCTCCATTTGGAGGCTTCCTCTCAAAAGGGTGTCATC
Organism: Rhincodon typus; assembly: GCF_021869965.1. Taxonomy (NCBI): domain Eukaryota; kingdom Metazoa; phylum Chordata; class Chondrichthyes; order Orectolobiformes; family Rhincodontidae; genus Rhincodon; species Rhincodon typus. The sequence continues at coordinate 30,277 of NW_025966598.1, forward strand.
ACTACATTTTTGGTCCATATATTTCTTTGGCACTGAAGCAAACCTGGGTGTCATGCTTGCCGGTAAGGAATTGCACCTCCTTAGCTTTCTCAGATTGCCATTTTGGTTCTTGATTTTGCTAGTTCTTCTTTGTAACTCCACCTTTACTGTTTTGAGTTCTTCTTCTCGTTGCTGCACTGGTGATGTCGTTTTGTCAGGCACAGAATTTTCCTCTTGTCGATGAGATCTTGATGATGTGGTCGTTCTCTTTTGAAAGAGTATGAGACTAGTTCAGTGGATTATTGCGTTGGAAAAGCTTGAGTGTTCTGTGGATGCTGAGAGCGATGCTGTCAGGAGTTCTTAACTCTTGGCAAAGTCACCCGTGATGGTAAGGTTGGAGGGGAAGAACCAGATAAAGCCCCATCCAAAGTCCTTGCCGGCAGTCCATGTGGGCGATACTAATGTGATACCAATCATGCGCTGAAAACAGGAACTGTTCCAACGCAATAATCCGAGATAACAAGGTGTAGATCTGGATGAACACAG
>NW_025966598.1:31201-37178 GCF_021869965.1 Rhincodon typus
CCTCCCCCATTTCTGAAGAAGGGTCTAGACCCGAAACGTCAGCTTTCCTGCTCCTCTGCTGCTTGTCCTGCTGTGTTCATCCAGCTCTACACCTTGTTATTAATGATGCACTGTTGGATGAAGGCTGCAGTAGTAGGAAAATAGCTAGTCCTCGAGGTTTCCTTGCCACTGGAACTGGAACTGGAACTATCTTGTGTCAAGGACAATATGTCTGCTAATATGCAACAGTATCCCTGCATTAAAAGATGTCCCAGACAAGGTGTCTACCTAAAAGGAATTCAACCTCCCCATACACACAACACCAATCTTCTGGCGATTGGCAGAGGTGATGGGGACAGGATTGTGGGATCTGGAAGTTCTTAACTTTGTACTGGTATGTAGGTGGTGGAGTTTGACTCGGTCATTTTGCTCTTCGAAGAGACCGTTTTGGCAGCTTTCCTCATTATTGAGCAGCTGTTTCCAGGATCCACTCTGCATTGGAGAAGGGGCTTAAAAGGTGCCTTAAAACTAGTCTGTTCTGTCTCTAACCTAGTTGGAAGGCCGTATCTAGCTTCTCCACCTGCAGTCTGTTAACCAAAATCAAACTTGGAACCTGGAATGTATGAACCCTTCTGATAATGAGCAAAACAGTTTTCCAGAATGAAAAGTTGCCCTTGTTGCCTATGACTCAGGCTACCCTGCAGGAGACTCAAAGAGCAGACCAAGGGCAGCTGAAGGAAGAAAGTGGTGGTTATGCTTTCTGGAGAGGAAAACCTAAGGATCTACGCAGGACACATGGAATTGGATTTGCTATCAAGAAAAAAGATCTTCAACTGACTCTCTGAACCTCCTGTTGGCATCAATGATCGCCTCAAGACTTGGTCTACACCTTGCCACGAACTAACTGGCAACGGTCACGTGGGATGGATTGTTGGAGGCAGTGGTGGATGAAGGTGCAGTGGCAGCGTTTGGAAAACATTTGGATGGGTACGTGAGTTGCTGTGGGGTTTGGAGAGATATGGGGCCAAGCGCAGGCAGGTGGGATTAGTTTAGTTTGGGTACGTGGTCAGTGTGGACTGGTTGGACCAAGGGGTCTATTTCTATGCTGTATGACTCAATGTAGTAAGTGCATATCTGAAATTGCTGCTGACACAAAGATGGTTAGTGTTTATACTGTAAGCAACAAAGCATAAAATTACAGACATTAGTTGGAGAATGGGCAAGACTATCGCAATAGATTTCAATGTAGGCAAATGAGATAATCTACTTTAGATATAAAAATATAAAAGTCGGTGTTCTCTTAAATTGTGAACCAGTGAAAACAATGCAGACCATACAGACCTGGGAGTCTGTCTATACACAGCTCATTGAAATGTCATGACTAGGTACAAAAAGTAATTAAAGACCAATTAAAATTTTGGTTTATATATCTATGGTACTAGAATACAGAGGGCCAGAAGTCATGCTTCAATAATAGAGATTGAGTATGACTACATCAGAAGGTTCCAGGCACTACACCATAGCAAGGTTATATTAACTTTGGAGGGAATGCATGTAAATTTACCACAATTATGTCTGGACTTCAAAGGTGAAACTCTGAGGAGAGATTTCACAAACTAGGTTGTGGTCTCTGGAATTTAGAAGATTATGGTGTCCAAGATGAGTGATTACAGTCAAAATGAGAACCTGATATTTTGGGAGTGAAATTAGGAAATAATTCTAAACACATTGGTGGGAAAGGTTGGAATTACCTTCTGCAAACAGCAATGGATGCTAGATCAATTGTTAATTTTCAAACAGGTTAATTGATTTTTGTTAATCATGGCATAGGTGGTTAAAAAAAATAGTACTAGCAGGTCATGGTTTAAGCAGTAGCAGAGCAGTCATGGTGAAACCTTTTAAATTGTCCTACCCTATTCACCACACCGTCACTCAATGAAGTTTTTACTTCCAGTTTTCTTTGTAGTAAAGCTTACAATGTGTTTCATGATATTTTCTGTTTGAGTTCCTTTTTTCAGATTCACTCTTAGGAGCCCTAGTAGGTGCATAGGCTTCCCGTGCAACTTGCAGCATTCTGAACAGTGTCTCACTTTATTACAATGGAAACATTTAGGCCTTTGATTTTTCATCTCTACTCTCAGCACCCTGCTTTCTGATCTGAGGGGATCTTGGGGCATTCCTACCTGTATTTTCTTTACTCTGACTACTTGCCTTCCTTTCATTCTCCTAAACCCTGGCCTTCTCAAGTTTATGGGGCTAATGGAGAAAAGGTTTTGTTTTATGAATCAGCTAATTATTGTCTGTGTGGGGTATAATGTAGTAGCAGTTATGATGTAAGGAATAACAGTTTTATTAGAAAAGAGTTTTTTACATTGTTCCAACAGCATTATTTTTCAGAGCTTCAAAGCTCAGTTTTTAAGTATGTCGTAATCCATAGAAACCTCCTCTAACAGTGCTACTTGAATTTCTCGTGCTCCATCTATTAACTTACTTTGCAATGGGCAATGTCCAGTTTTCCTTTGGCAACGACATTTGTTTTACTGTTTCCTCTAATGACGTAAATCATGCCACCACATCATGCTCAAAATATGGTAGGGCCTGCACACATTGAAACAATTTCCTGTTAGACCTTAGATGATTAATACTTTCTGTATCAGAGTCTTTTTAGCATCCAACGTGTTTTGTTAGCTGCAGAATTTTGTCAGTGTCCCTGATCTCTAACCTCTTTTTGTCTTTCTTCTTTTAAATTCAAGTTCAAGTTCTCATTTTCATCTCCTTTCGCATTCTTTCGATTCCAAAGCTTTATTTATCATGCTGTAGAGAAGGATTACATCGTAGTCGCTTATGTAGGGTGAGTCTGGAGTCACATACAGGCCAGACTGGAATAAGGCATTAGCAAACCAGATGGGTTTTAAAAACCCAATCTACAGTGATATCTTTGAGTCAAACTACCCTATCTGTCATGATGGGATTTGAATCCATGATTCCAGAACATTAGTTTGGGGTTCTGGATTACTAGTTCACTGACACTATATACTTCAACCGTCCTTCCTCCTGGGGACACCAGGAAATTGTGTAACCCCATTCAATGAGATCATGGCTGCTGTGGAAACTAGTATCCCATACCCTTAACATCTTTATATAATATGCCTTATTATGAACATACATGCAGAACAAGAGCAGGAGTAGACTTTTCTGTCCTTCGATCCTCCTCAAGCCAAGCCAAATTCCTGGCATTCCAAACGGAATTCCATCAACAAAACGTTGAGCTGGACCCGACATACAAACCACTGAGAAATAGAACCGGAAGTAATGCCAACCACCCCACAAACCGAGCCATATAAATAACATGCAGGACAGAACACCAACACTTCACCAGAGGCGCTCTGACGATGTTACCTAGCAGGGGGATGAAACGTCGGCAATCAAACACACTGGCTTGGCGAGCAAGTCTGCAACCTCAATTTCTCCTTGTTTCTATTTTTAATGGGAGAATCCTTATTTTCAAACTGTTCTCTCATTCTTGTCTCTCCCACAAAATGAAATATATGTTCGGCATCTATCCTTCCTTAAAGGACATTAGTGAAGCAGATAGGTTTTCCCACCAATCGACAATTATTAGATGGTCATCATTGGACTCTTCATCTCCGTTTTTTTTTATTGAATTGAAATTCCACCATCTGCTATGTGGGATTTGAACCCGGGTCCCCAGAACATTGCCTGGGTCTCTGGATTAACAGTCAAACAGTAATATCACGAGGCCATCACCTCCCCTTTAAGAGATCAGAGTCACCTTCTCAGTTCACCCAGGCAAAGCGGACCGCAACAGTTCTGACTTGGCTTTCAATTCTTCATACTGTCTCAGCAGCAGCCCAGAACCATCTCTTAGAAACACATGTCAAACAAAAAACAACTTGAATTCTGGTTCGTTCCGATAGACTGACTGACACCTCCTGCAATCTCACTCGCCATTCAACCACTACCATCTGCTTAAACATAGGGTCTCTACCAGACTTGCTGGACTCAATCCCAGGTATTGATCTTGTTAATAGCCAAATTCTGCTATCTGTTTAAACTTTTTTTTTCTTGGGTTGCTGTGTTTGTTAGAACCTTTTTAAGTAAAGCTTAGACTGCAATTATCCTCCAGGCCTGGCCTCTCAAACAAACACAGGTTGTTTGGTCTGTTCTTTTCCTTTTACCATAAGCTGTCTCAAAGACTACCAGTCATTTCCAACTCATTCCAGTTCAAAATTGATTAAAGAATAATGAAAAATCAATGAGGGTTCTAACACTATCCAATCAAATCATTTAATAATATTCCACACTTCACCTGGACCTCTGCTTAATTTTCTAAAGGTCAGGTAACAAGCTGAACCTGTTCCACTAATATAACTCTTCAGTCCCACTATCATATGGTTCTAGTGATGACTCATCATTTACTTAATAACTGTGAGATAGAGCAAATGGTTGTCTCAAAGCAGTTTGGATAAATTCTTGACCTTGCATTTGGTCATTTCAGGAATTGCGACTTTATCTCCCTGAAGCACCAGCGGACAGTGACGAGGAGGAGGAAGAGGGAGCAACTCCAAGCAGTCGGCAGTCTATACCCATGGACCCAGGTACACCATCAGTAAAGGGAATGGGGTAAAATAGTGACAGCTAATCACAGAGAGGTGCTGTAATGGAACCAATAATCATCCAGAGAGTGCGCAGAATTATCCAGAAGCAATAATAATCCAGAGATAGAGGGGGAATAGACCCTGATGATTGCCCACAGTTAGTGGTGGGGGAGGTGGAATAGACCCTGATGATCCCTTGCAGAGAGGGGATAATCATGAGAGGGGGCTTGGAATAGGACCTGAGAAGTGTATAGAGAGTGAGGATAAACTCTGACACAAGCAGCTCAGCGGTTAGCATTGCTGCCTCACAGCATGGGACCCAGGTTCGATTTTACCCTCGGGCGACTGTCTGCGTGGAGTTGGTTTGCATGTTCTCCCCGTATCTGCTTGGGTTTCCTCCGGGTGCTCCGGTTTGTCCCTCAGTCCAAAGATGTGCAGGTAGTTGGATTAGCCAACTGTTACCCTGTAGTGGCCAGAGTGGTTTTTTCTTTTTTTTTGGTGAGGGGGTGGTGGGCTGGTGGTGGTTGTGATGAGTGTTAGCCATGGTAAAAACCCCATGTGGGGTTGTGGAGAGTGGGTCTAGGTGGGCTGCTTTTCAGAGGGTCGGTGCAGACTTGATGGACCAAATGGCCTCTTTCTGCACTATAGGGATTTTATGAATCACCGAGGGAGAGAGAAAGAAAATAGACCTTGATAATCAACTAGAGAGCGGGGGAAGATGGGGGTGTAGACCCTGAAATTGCTCAGAGGGAGGGTGATTGGACGCTGATGATCACTGAGAGATAGACAGATGGGGAGTGTATTTTGATAATCACCAAGAGGGGTGGGTGGTGTATAGACATTGTAATTGCTTAGATACAGAGGGTATAGATGTTGATAAACACCCAGAGAGCAGGAAAGTAGACCCTTTAAAATCACCCAGAGAGGGAGAGAGAGAAGGAATGGACTTGGAGCCAGTGTAAGTCAGCAAGATTGGGGTAAACAGAACTTGAAGATTATGAGCTCAGTAGCTATTTTTTGGATAAGTTCAGAGTAAATGTCAGTTGGAAGCTAACTAAAATGTGATAGTTTTGTCGAGTTTGGAAGTGAAACAAGTATGGATCAGAATATCCTTCTCACCTGCACTTATCTTTCTATATCTCTCTCTCTAACAAAAATAAAACTTGATTGACCAGTGGCCGAGTGGTGGGAGAGAGGCTGAAGTTAGAAGTTATGTTTTGTACGCCACTATCACTAGCTTCTCCAACTCTTAGATATGTCTTTATCTTGCAGAACATGTGGAATTGGTGAAGAGGACCATGGCTGCAATCAAGATCCCAAGCCTGGGAGTCCCATCGTGGGCCCAAGAAATCTCTGATGAACAGTGGCAGTCTGTCGTT
>NW_025966599.1:0-37159 GCF_021869965.1 Rhincodon typus
TGTATGCAGGACAACTCAAACTAGCTTGAACCCACATTATCCAAAATAAATTATTAAACTTTCTCTTCCTACATTCTGGCCCCTACTTTGGAAAGCGTGACAATTTAAAGCATAACTTCATTTCTTTTACTAAAGAGTTGGTAACATGCTGTTTGCAATTGTTGACTTTTCTAAGCCCTCCTCTCAGCTATGTTGTGCAGTGACATAGTGGAAAGCCAGTGCTGAAATAATTGAAGTTCAACATTAGGGATGGAAAGCTTAGTAAAATAACTTGACTTGAAGAATAACTACTTGCATTAATATAATGCCTAGCCATTGTAAAACTTATCAAGGCTCTTCACTGAGTGTAGCTAAATAAAGGTGCAACAATGAGTCACTGAAGATATTCAGCAGTGATCAAAAGCTTTGTCAAACAGGCGAGTCTTAAAGGAAGAGAGCTGTGGAGATGTTAGCAAGGGAATTCCTGCATTTAGAGCTCATGCACTTAAAGCATGGCCACCAATTGTAGAACAATGGAAACTGGGCATGAACAAGTGGCCAGATTTGAAGTAAGTTCTCAGAGTGTTGAAGGAGGAAGTTATAGAGTTGAGAAGGTAAGGGACCATGGAGTGCTTTGAAAACAAAGAATGAGAATTTGATAATTAAGGTCAATGTGAAAAAGGTTAGGTAGCAATTCAAACCTCCAAAGTTATATGTTGTTGCCAACACACAGCATCATTATTATACCAGTCACGGTGCCCTCAGTGGAATACTTTAATGAGGTGCCAATTTAATAGTCTGCAAAAAAAAAACAACTGTGGACTGCCAGTGTGATATGATGCATAATGGTATTTTACAATGTACTGATACAGCTAGTGTTTGATGGATTTTACTGATGATTTTCTAGATGACCAACTGAATTATTTCTGCTGTCTATTTTTGTCATTGTGGAACACCCCTCGATACAGTGATGGTTTTGACTTTCCGTTTCTTCAATTAGTAAGTGAATCTTTTTTCACTACAGTAATAGTGGAACAGTTACATGATTGACAGTAGATTTTAGTTTGGGTTTCCAAATAGCCTATGGATATAAGCCTTTCAATTGTTTGGAATTAATTTGTAGTCATGACTCAGTTGATAACACTTTCTCCTCTGAGTGAGAAGTCCATAGGTTCAAATGCCACTCCACAGAGACTTGAGCAAAAAATCTGGGCTGAAATTCCAATGTTAAACCAAGGCCCTATCTGAGTTTCTTAGGTGGACATAAAGGATCCCATGATGATATTTTGGAAAGTTCTGTTTCAATCTATCATGCCTCTTTGATTGCCCTATTTCAAGAAGTCATTGTGACACAAAGTGAAGTGTACATCACAGGTTAAGGAAAGAAAAAAAAATTAATCAGTCTGTCTGAGCATGTTATGACACACTCTGTGGCAGGTGAGACTTGAACGCTGACCTTCTGGTCCAAAGTTAGGGGAGACTATCGTTGCACCAAAAGAAGGTTCTCACATCACAAGTTCAAAGGCAGTAGTTTCCCAGCAAAAATTTTAACAGCTTCCACTAGAAAGTCAGAAAACTGATTTTCTAGCCAAGTGTACAGTCTTTTTCTGGAGGCCAGCAACTTGGTTTGTTGCTTTTTGTCTTGTACGTAGATTCATGATCATGAAGCTGCCAGATTGTCATAAAAACCCAACTGGTTGATAATGCATCATTTTCAAAAGTAAACCTGCTGTCCTTATTCAGTCAGTCCTAGAATTAATTCCAGTCTCACACCAATGAAACATTTTCTCAATAGTCCTCTGATATGGCCTAACACATTACAGGACATTCAGGACAACTAGGGGCCAACAATCTTTATAAATTTTGCACTTGAAAGCTATGAATGAATTTTAAGTAAGGCATGGAAATGTTTAGCATTCTGAAAATAAATCCTGAAATAAATCCCAAACTGCATCCTGAACCAACAGGAGAAGGTCAAGTGATTTTTTTTGCCTTCAGTGCTATCAAACTATGCTGAAAGTGGCTGATTCCAGAAATGGTATATCTCATTTGATGAAGCATCATAGTGGGAGCAACATCATTACAGTGATTGCAGAAGTTGAAGAAAATAATTCAGAAACAATGCTCAGGGTAACAAATGTGACCTGATCCCTTACAGTGATGAGCTGTACTGCAGAAATATTGGTATACATATACATATTTTCCATGAACCATCACATTGAGGAACTCAAAAATTACTTTAGCCTCCCAGCAATTTAACTATAGGATATAATACAATATTCTTCTGCTTAAAGGTTAAACTCATGAAAGTTATACTGCAATCAATCCATATTTGTAATTTGCAGAGTTAAGATTTTCAATGCGTTGGCCCTGATACTTTTAGTTTGATTAAACCTTTTAATGAAATATTGAAGCATTTTCAGTATTAGCCTGTAGAGGTACGAGCTGGCAGCGGTAGCAAACTTAGAAAATCTGATTGAAACTGGGTTTACAGTATTGAGGAGCTGGCATTCTTGATGAACCTCCTGTAATGAGGACTAATTACTAAAACCATCAGGTGTGAATCTGTATCTTGTGGACCAGTCACATGTTAGTACTTAAACAGATGGTCAGAACAGGTTGACATTTTGTAGAGATGAAATTATTGGCACTGCCTCTCAATCCCCATACGTTGCAGTAAATTTGCCGTGTTATGTAAGAGCAGTCATTAATTCAAACACAGGTTTTCCTTGCTGTCTCGGAGCAGAAAAGATAGGGAAGGAATATCACAATCTTCTTCCCAACTCTTCCCCACAAATTTTAAGAAATGGTATTGAGTAATGGATAACACCATTCAGATCACATTTGTTACCCTGAGCATTGTTTCTGAAATCTTTTGTCCAACTTCTGCAATCACTATGGTGATGTTGATCCCACTATGATGCTTCACCAAGTGAGGTACACCATTTCTTGCCAAACTCCAAACTAATTGCTTCAAACTAGATGCTATGATTCCAACATTACTACATTTGCTATGCTTCAGAAATAGCTGAAATTATAAAAGGTGCTATATAAATGCAAGTTCCTTCTTCCTTTTATGTTCTTCAGAACATTGCCAATTCAAGGTCAAGTCTGACATTGAAGCATAGCAAGTAGGAGCAAAACCACAAAACTCAATGAGCCTCTTCCACCATTCAAATTGATCATGGATGATCTGCTATTTCAACATCATACCTATGCTCCCCATACCCTTTGATGCTTTCAGTGTCTCAAAATCTACTTACTTCTGAAATATACTCACTGATGCAGTGTTTGTGTGATAGAGAATTCCACAGTGTCATCAGCATCTGTGTGATGTCTCTTCATCTTCACACAAAATTGTCTACCACATATCCTGAGACAGTGACCCTTACTCTCAATCCCCCAAACCATCATCCCACATCCAGTCTGTCCAGTCAGGTCAGAATTTGGTTTCAATGAGATCCTATCTCATTCTTCAACTTTCTGAAAATCTAAATATGCCACATCCACCGGTTTTCCCTTATCAATGAGGTGGGGGAGTGTGTCTGGATGGGATGCTAGTTGGAGGGTTGGTACAGACTCAAATGGCCAAAATGATCTCTTTCTGCACTGTAAGGATTCTATAATTCACAACAACTTGGATCAGGAGTAGGCAATTCAGCCCCTTGAGCCTGCTCCACCATTTGATATGATCATTATTGATCTCATCTCAGCCTCAACTCCACTTGTCAATCTGCTTTCCATAATCCTACAAATCAATACTAATTAATAATCTATCTCCTCCTTAAATTTAATCAATGTCCCAGCATCCACGGCAGCTGGTGGAATTTCAATTCAATAAATATCTGGAATTAATGTCTAATGATGACCATGAATCAATTGCCGATTGTTGGAAAAACCCATCTGGTCCACTAATGTCCTTTAGGGAAGAAAACTGCCATCTTTACCTGGTCTGGCCTATATGTGACTCCAGACACACAGCAATGGGGTTGATTCATAACTGACCTCTGGGCAACTTGGGATGGGCAATAAATGTTGGCCTAGCAAGCGATGCCCTCATCCCATGAATGAATAAAAAAAAATCCATTTCTGTAGGGCAATAAAAGAAATACAAAAAAAAAGACCTGAAGGGAAAATCCCAAATGTTCAAAGCAGAAAATTCGCTATCTATTTCTGTGGGGTTCTCAAGGGCAGAATGCATTGGAATTTTTAAAAAAAACTAATATGGAAAAGGATTGTTAGACCACTTAAAATGAAGCATTCTGATTAATTTTTAGAACTTTTATATTACATGATAAATAGTTGCTTTAATCTTAAATAAAGCAGTGACAATTAATCTTCCACCAAACAAAGCAAACCCACTGCCTACCTAGCCCCTACGTGCAATTCCTCAATATCCCATTTCAAAAGCCTAAGCCAGAATGAAACAGTGTCTGCAAACAGCAGTAACTGGACAATACCCAGGCCGATAAGAAGCAAATAGCATGTGTCACACAAGGATAGAGTAATGCTGATCTCCAATGAAAAAAAAAATCACCGAAACCTCACTACCACATGCTGGAGATTGCCAATGACCAGAAACTTAATTGGACCAGTCACGTAAATACTGTGATTACAACAGCACATCAGAGGCTGTGAACTCTCTGACAATTACCCCTCCACCTAACTCCACAAAGTCCGTCTACCATCGGTAAAGCACAAGTCAGGAGGGTGATGGAACATTGTCCATGTGCCTGAGCAAATAAAGCTTCAATATACAAGAATTTTGACACGATCAAGGTGAAAGCAGCCCGCTGGAGTGGCACATCATTCATCTTCTTAAACATTCACTCCTACCATGTTTGCAGTATATCGCCTACATGATGTATGGCTGCAACTTACCAAGGCTCTTTTAGCAGCATTTTCCAAACCTTCCATTTTTACCACCAAGAAGAACAAGGTCAGTAGATGCATAGGAATACCACTACCTGTAATTTCACCCCCAAACCATAGTATTCTGGCTTGGAGAGATATTGATATTCTCTTGTTGTTGCTTGGTCAAAATCCTAGAATACCCTCTTCAATAACACTGTGAGAGTATCAAATCACAGGAACAGGTGTATTCAGGAAACAGTGACAGGCCACATGAGCAGACAAACCAATTGTGCCCCTCCTTCTGGTATGTTTCATACGCACTCCTCCATACCAGATATAAGCTGGGCTGGGTTGTAGAACAGAGGTGTCAGCAAGCCACGTGGAGGATTGAGGTCGCTAATGGGGCCGTGACAGTATACTCACTTTCCATGAACTTCCCACATTTAAAAAAAACTACTTGACCACTCCTTCTGGCATTTCTTACTCTCCATCATTGCTGGCCACACCCAAATTCAACCTTTCACACTGCTGCCCCTCACATCCAATTAGTTCGGTCGTTACCTTCCACTTCATCAGTTCAAACTGGCTCTCTATCACCTCAATCTTTCTCAGTTAATGTTTTTCTCTTCCTATTTTTATTATCACATTTTTCATTACCGTCTGCTACTGATTTCTTCTTCCTTCTCATAATTCTGCTGTGGAATTGCAACAGTCTGGTCCATCTTGCCTCTTGGCATTGCTGTCAGCACTATAGGAAGGTATTCCTATTTTTGGAAGAGTTACTGTAATCTTTCACATTAATATAAGTAAGAAAGGCTCAGTTCAGAGAATAGCACCTAGACTTTGGTAAGAGAATGAATCAGAAGAAAAGTAAAGTCAGTACTGAATTATCAGCAAATGTTGATTGGGCTTTCAACTATTAATGTGAATGTCTGACAATTAACATCTATGATTTCTATTCAACAACCTAACTAATTACAAATTCGAAAAGTTTTCCTGTACCATTCTGAAACCAGCCACAATGAGATTCCTGTGTTGATTTAACTGGTGGTTCTTATTTACTCATTCATGGAGAAAACTTTCAAAGGGAACTGCTGAGAGCAATGAGGAAAAGGAATGAAACATAAGCAGTCAAAAATAATTTTCAATAAAAGAGAAAACAGATACAATCAAACTGCCACAAAACTTGTACGTCGTAGTTTTCAGTTACCATCTGCAGGGCACAGTTAATTTTGACAGACTACACTGATTCCCTGACTGCCTTCTGGAAAATGGGAGGAACATTTCCAGATTTGCCCAGATGGGAGGGAGTTTGATAGCAGGTGGAGGATGAAGTTAGGCTGTTGAGCACTTGGGGCTGAATGCAGGAGTATTTAGGCCACAGTGAGAGGCCAAATGAACAGCCGAACCATTTCAGTCATCCTAGGGTATACCTTCTGGTTTGTTGCATATGCAATTCCTATGCCAGATAAAAACTAGGATGGGTTGTAGAGTATAGGGGTATCAGCAAGTCATACTGATGGGGCTGGGACAGTACATCAACAAGAGCTCAGTTATGGGGGAGGGAGTGTATCAGAGTGGCTGAAAGGTGGAATGCTAACTTGATCTTTTCTAAACACTATTAATGTTTTAGGACCATATTGTGATAAGTGCTGCATTTTGATGTCAACTATGTCACATGCTTATTTTAGGTAGAATGTAACTTTTTTTTGTATTGATTGAATCAGCAATTATCCTACCACACAGATGGTAGAACTGAATTGGCTCTTTGTTGCATGGTGATGGATTCTGATTGGTTGATGGACAGAGATTAATAACATTCATTCATCTGATCCTTTTTGGGAAGTAGTTGGCTGGTGTGCTTCTATGGTCACTTTAAACGATTATAGAAACTTGGCAGTGCTACATTGCATATGCATGCATTCATTCACTTGCATCTAAGACTGCATTTCTAATATAATTGATAGACAACATACAACAAATACACTCAGACTTTGGCACACTGGCAGCATATCTGCTTGGTTAAACTATTCCATCTTTTTCAACATGTGATAGAAACATATTAGTCATAACCTCACTATAGAAGGCGTATTAAGGGCGTTAGATTTTTGTGTGTCGAAATATGTATTAGTTAATTTGTAAACAACTTCTGCTGTGGCCTTACACCTGTTGCACATCAACATCCTCCACTTCCTCAACTACAAGATGTTGGCGACAGTCCTCACCGACTGTCATGAGGTCAAAACAGGAGTCAGGAACGTGTCATTGCTCTCATCATTTTCTGAATTTTCATCGCTATTGTTCTTCATCTTGTGAAGAATAAACTTCCGAGTGGTATGGATATTATCTACAGATGGGACGGAAAGCTTTGCAATCTCAACTGGTTGAAATCTCAGAAGAAAATGACATTGATATCACTCATGCAACTTCAGTATGTGGATGACAACGTTATCTCTGCGCTCAGAAGAAAATCTTCAAGACTCATTTAATGCCTTCACGGAACCATACTGAAGAATTAGTATCAATCTCAACCTCAAGATGATACAAATCTTTTACCAACTCGTCCTAGAGCAAGTTCAGGTTCAACCCTCCAGTAAAATCAACACGGAAATCCTACCAAATATAGAACATTTCCCTTATTTGGGAAACCACCTCTCATCCAAGATTGACATCGATGTATAGATTCACTATCAAATCCAATCTGCCAGTGCTGCCTTCAGGTGTCCAAGGATGAGAGTCTTCGACCATGACATTCATGCTGATACCAATACCCTTACGAATAAGGCCATCATCCTTCCAACTCTTCTATATGATTCTGAAGCTTCGACTGCATACAGACACCACCTCATCAGACCACAATATATTGGAGCAGATTTAGGCAATTCGACCCATCGAGTCTGGTCCATCATTCGATCATGGCTTACATGTTTCTCAATCCTATTTGCCTTCCTTCTTTGTCCTTGATCCCCTGACCAGTTACGAGCCTATCTATCTCTGTCTTAAATACACTCGATGACTTCGCCTCCACAGATTAACTACCCTCTGACTGAAGAAATACCTCCTCATCTCAGTTCTAAAGGTTGTCCCTTCACTCTGAGGCTGTGTCTTTGGGTCCTAGTCTCTACTACTAGCAGAAACATCTAAGTCCACTTTATCTAAGCCTCTCAGTATTCTGTAAGTTTCAGTCAGATCCTTCTTCATCCTTTCAAACTCCGAGGATAGACCCAGGATCCTCAACTACTTCTTATACAACAATACCTTAATTCCCAGGATTACTCATGTAAACCTCCTATGGGCTCCCTCCAATGCCAGCACATCCTCGCTCTGATATGGAAATCAAACTGCTCACAATATTCCAAATGCGGTTTGGCAGACCCTTATACAGCCTCACCAGTACATCTCTGCTCATGTGTTCTAGCCCTCTTGAAATGAATGCTAACATTGCATTTGCCTTCCTAACCGCCATCTGAACCTGCATGTTAATCTTAAGAGAATTCTGAACTAGGACTCCCAGGACCCTTTGTACTTCAGATTTCTGAAGTCTTTCCTCATTTAGAAAATAGTCTACGCCTCTATCCTTCCTACCAAAATGCATTATCTCACATTTCCCCACATTGTATTCCACCAGCCACTTTTTTGCCCACTCTCCTAACCCGTCCAAGTCCTTCTGCAGCCTCCCCACCTCTTCAACACTACCTGCCCATTCACCGATCTTTGTGTCATCTGCAAACTTAGCAAGTTTCCTCAGTTCATTTGTCCAGATCATTAATGTATAACATCAATAGCTGTGGTCCGAACATGGAGCCCTGTGGAACACCACTAGTCATCAGCTGCCATCCAAAAAAAAAAGACCCTTTTGTCGTTAATCTCTGCCTTCTGCCAATCAGTCAATACTCTATCCATGCAAGTATCTTACCCCTAATACCAGGGGCTCTGATCTTATTTAGCAGCCTCCTGGGCAGCATCTTGTCAAAGGCCTTCTGGAAAATCCAAATAGATCATGCTCAGCTTTACCTAACTTGATTGTTACCTTCTCCAAAAATTCTAATAAACTTGTCAGATGTGACCTCCCCTTGATGAAGCCATGCTGCCCTAGTTTACCATGCACTTCCAAGTACTCTGCAATCTCATCCTTAATAAAGGACTCGAAAATCTTATCACTGACTGAGGTCAAGCTAACTGGCCTCTAGTTTCCTGTCTTTTTCCTCCTTTCCTTCTTAAACATGTTATATGAGCCATTTTCCAGGCCTCTGGCATCCTCCCTAACTGTAGTGATTCTTGGAAGATCACCAACAATGCCTTGATAATCTGCCCAGCTCTCTTCCTCAGAACTCTGGGATGCAGTCCATTTGGTCTGGGTGATTTAACCATCTTCAGATCTTTCAAGTTTTCCCAACACCTTGACCTTGGTGATGGCCGCTACATTCACCTCTGCCTCCTGACTCTCCAAGTTCCAGTATGTGCTGGTGTCTTCCACTGGTGTACCTATTCTGCTTCTCAAGGCCCATGACAAGTACCATCAATGCTGTTTGAATAGGATTCTGCACATCAGGTGGAGCAGCCACAGGCACACTGACATCAGCATCCTTGATACAGTCAACTGCGCCTGCACTGAGACCATGATCTTTTGAAACCAGCTCCGCCAGGTCAGCCATGAGCTTAGGCTACCTGAGTTCTGACTTCCAAAGCAAATCGTTGCCAAGCTCAAGGAAGGCTCTCGAATGATAGGAGGACAAAGGAAGCAATTCAAAGACTTCCTGAAGGCTTCCCCCAAGAATTGCAACACAGATGTCAATGTGTGGTAGGCCCTCATTCAGAATAAACTGACTTGGAGGAAAGCTCCCATTTTAAGGGATACAATTCTTTGAGAACATGCACTGACAAGGAGGAGTACAGAAAAGCAACTGGAAAAAAGAATGCCAATGATCTCAAGGCTAAAGACCAGTTGTACCTCCCAGAAACACCGGTCAAATGTGTGGTTGGAGATACAGCTCTAGAATCGCACTGATCAGCCATGCAATGACCCACAGAACGCATGACCAATGACACAGAATTTCCCAGGTGGACAATCACACTCTTAGTCAGTGCCTGACAATAATGACAATAGCTGTTGTCTTGTGTCAATTTAAAAATTGTGGTACAGAGGATCTCTGATTTACGAATACTCATACGTACGAACACAACTTCATAAACGGGCATACTTTTAAAGATCCGACATACTACAAACATTTCTTGTACTTATGAACAGCTTCTTTATACGGTCCTACATGTATTCCAACTTGCATAAAAATCAACCTGCAAACATTTTTCAGAACGGAACCTGTTTGCAACCCAGGGACTGTGTGTATCTAGAAAATTAATGCCTTCCTAGTGTGGTATGGCTTTAAGTTTAATAGGGTTGATAATCATTGAGGATATTGATGAATTCTACTAACTTTCTTTCTGTGTGAGTCTAAGTGCCTCATATGTCAACACGAATACAGAAGGTACTGTTACTACATGAATGCATCACTTAATGAACAAGTCAGTAAAAACAAAAAGTAGCCCCTAAAAATCAAGACGTATCCCTCAAAAGGAGTCGTTGGGGAACAAAAATAATTAATTTGTAGCCTAACCTCAAACAAACTGCTGGAAATCTGGGTTCTGAGTTCCTGAAGTCATGAGTTTTAACAGGCATTACTTAAGGCCATTATTCAATATGGAGACGCCAAAATGAATCTTGGCTTGAGTGCCTTTAGTATTCATCAAACCTTATTTATCATTACTCAACGTTATTTTCATCTTTGCTGTATACCCCACCGTTTGAATATCTATAATATTTCAAATGCCCTCTGCACTTTTAATAGGTCAACTTCCACAATGCTTCAGGCAGGAGGCATTTCTACAAAGAATCAATGATTTTGTGTTGGAGGAAAATATAGCATATTTTGTTAAGTATCTCCTATCTTGCATAATCATTTTACTGTAATTTTATGGAATTAATCTGCAAAATATATGCTATAAACAGAAACACATACTCCCGATATACATCCAGTCTTCGTTATCTGCTAATTTCCTATCCATGGATCTGCATATTTGAGAGTGTTCTAGACAACATCTTGAATTTTTTTCAAGAGGCTTTAAGCCTTAAAAATACATACAGATGTATTCCTCTGTGCATGGGTGCATCCCTTGTACCATTAGGATATGTCCCATTGTCTCGACCAGTTCACATGCATTCTGCCTCTCTCGGCAAACATGACACGGTAATTGTAATTCACTGTTAAAATTGCCAAAAAGTACATCAACAAGTCCTAAACACCAAAAGGTCAAAAACTGATGCTGACATTAGCGCAAAAAGTGGAAATCTTAGATAACTTGAACAGTGGCTTATGTGGACCTTTGGTTGGGAGGCTGTATGAGGTGAATGAGCTAACCATTCATTTAATCAAGTTAAAAGACAAACAGATTTGTACAAGTATATGTGCTTTAGAGATCTGAAAAGGATAAAAATAGTGCATGCTGTAAGAGGCAAAGTTATGGTGAAAATAGAAAGAGCACTTAGCTTGTAAATAGAAGACATGAATCAGAAAAATGCTCCTTTGAAGCCAAGATAATGAAACTGCACAATATGTTCATTGAGATGACTGGTAGTAAGGGATCTTCCACGAGTTAAAAAAAACATTTACAGCTGACAGACGATGGTTCAATAACTTCAGGAAGTGATTTTGTTACATAATGTGAGCTTATGAAAAGAGGCAGCATCAGCAAACATCGGACTGCCAAGGGCTATCTGTAGGAGTTACTGAAACTTAATGAAGCAAAAGGGTACAGGCAAATCTTTAACGCCAACAAAACAGCATTATGGTTGACTTTATGCCAACACGAACATCTCACAAGAGAAGAAAAGGGCTTCTAGCTTCAAAGTTATGAAGGATTGTGTGAATCTCTTTGTGGGACAATGCCACCAATTGCATGGTGAATTTCATGCTTTTTTACTATTGCGAGAACCCTCATGCTTTAAGGGGAAAAGGCAAGAATCTGTCACCTTTATTTTACAAACAGAAGAGCCTGGGGGAAGGTGGCTATGTATTTAGATTTGTTTCATATCTGCTTCAAAAGACAGGTTGAGAAATATATGCATAATAAAAGCACAGAGTTCAGGGTGATGCTTCAGGGCTGACCAAAAGAGCCTTGAATTCAAACATGCTAATGTTGAAGTAGTGTGCCTTCCTTTCAACACATCTGTCTCATCCAGCCTCTCAACCCACGATATGTAACTCAGGGTATGATCTCAACATTTAAGGCCTATTATACAAGGCATCCTTTTGCATGTATTTATCAGGCTACAGATGCTGATCTATCCTCAACGTACAAAACTGCTGGGAAGATTATAACGTCATTTCTACATCAGTAAAATAAAGGGATCCCAGGATGAACTGACACTGGCCACAGTCAATGTTGGCTGGCAGAAGATATGTCCTGAGGTTGCAGATGATTTTACAGGATTTCTAACCGTATTGACAGAACTCTCCCACATCATTAATTTAGCTCATTAAGTTGAAGGAGAAGGATTTTTCAACATGGAGGATGATGAGTTACTTGAAAGAAAAATATAAGGGCTAACAATTGAAGATTTAGAAGAATTGGCACAAAGTGAGTGTGAGGAATCAGCTGAAGAAAAAGAAGTTGAAAGCCTTGTCTGAACTCTTCAGAAGGTGGCAGAAATCACAAGAGCATAAAAAGCATTGGCAGATTTATTATTTAAATGCAATCCCTCTCCATATGTAGCATTCGAGTCAAAAGGCGTATCGAAAATGTTTGAGGAGTTCTGAGGAAGGGTCACTGGACCCGAAACATTAACTCTGATTTTTTCTTCACAGATGCTGCCAGACCTGCTGAATTTTTCCAGCAACTTCTGTTTTTGTTCCTGATCTGCAGTTCTTTTGTTTTTTTTTAAAAATGTTTTAACTCATGCAGTAATTTATAAGGACATTCCGGCCACTAAAGCCGAATGCTGTTCAGTTCTACTTTTCTTAATCACTAATGTATTATCCTATTTTACCAAGCATACCCAAATTGCGGCTGTATCTGCAAAGATTCAAATTTTAATGGGGAGAAAGCTTACTGGTATAAAGTGTAGATTAGAATAATGTAGCCACTGTCAATTATTTTTAACTGATGGCATTAATTTGAAAAGTATGCGCAACGTTCCTCAGATTTATCATTTCCACTCATGAATAAAATTAGTTACAGGTATAGTGAACTGATCTTTGTTGTTCAAAACTACTGATATTTTGATACTTCCAAAGGTATGTGCTTCCTTCATATTGTCTTCCTTCTATCTTTAATTAATCCTTCAGCATATACCATCTCCAACTAAGAAAGTAAGTAAATGACATCTTCTTAAAAAAGCACAAGAACACTCTGGCAACTAACCACAAGACTTTCCTTTACTCTGACCGAATCTGTCTTGGGAACAATCTGGGCTCAGTTCAGAGACTGCTTCCAATGTTCAAATGAATGAGCTCAAAAACCAGTAGGAGAGCTTTGGTTCTCATACTAGAGTTTTTGGTACAGTTCCTTGCATGAGACACCAGGCAGCAAAAGCCTGTAAAAGCTGGTTTGCTTTGGTTCTGATGGATTGCCACATTTTCCAGCTGATGGGCCAGAGTGTAAATGGACTCACCCTCCTCTCCACGTCAGACAACTGGAGGGTTCATAGCATGGACTTTCATTTTTATCAACTCTGTTAGTCAAACAACTGTTTTCCCAAATTCTAATATTTCCACAACCAATAAACAGTTGTGTTTAAAAAGAGCATAATATATTTGTTTAAATGGCTTTATGGTTCTCTTCCTTGGTTTCTTGCAACACTTTTCAACATAATAATCTTCATTTCCTGCAGGCTCCAGAACAATTCAGGAGGATTGGCAATGCTATTCCTCTCTCCATGCTGCTGGTCTGAGAGAAATGTGCACGTGGACAGATGCATGATAATAAACTGCACGTTGTAGCTGTTTGCTCTGTATGTGCTGGATTGAACTGCCCTCCTTTCTTTGCAGTCTGTGCTCAAAGAATGGCAAAGTATGACCCTGATGCTCTGAAGTGAAGGAAAGCAACCCACTAGGTAGCAGTGCCTTTGTTCCTTTCTATGCTGTAGTCAATGTCAATAGTTTTATCGCATTGAGTTAAGAACAAACTATATTCACAACTGAATGCACCACTCTGTATAAAGGATAATGAAGTAAAAGCTTTTATTTAGCATCAATTAGCAATTAAACGTTAATGAAATTCCAGTGAAAAGTGGCAATTACTTGGATGCTTCAAGAGAATAAGTTCAGAGTTGGTCATGGTGCCTTGAACAATCCAACAGCTTGCCTGCTCTCTACATTCATTCCTAAAAAAGTCTCTTGATCAGGGTATATGAGTGTTTCGAACACTTGAAATAATTTCATGGCTAAAAATGAATCTGAGTCTTGAGGAGTCTTGAGAAATGGTAGTGAGAAAATTGAGACAAAAAGTTTGTCTAAAAATTGAAATGGCACATTGTCCAAAAGCAGGCTTATCTTGACTAGAATTTCTATCATTGGTCAGGCAAAACTAACACAACTTCACCAAGCCCTGGTTACAAGTAGAAGGGTAGTGATAGCTCAGTGCATTATTGCTGGACTGTTAACTCGGAGACCCAGGTAGTGTTCAGAGGACCCGGGTTTGAATCTGCCACAGCAGATGGTGGAATCTGAATTCAATAAAAAATCTGGTATTAAGAGTCTAATGACAACCATGAAACCATTATTTATTGTTGAGAAAAACCCATTAATGTCCTTTAGGGAAGGAAACTGCCATCCTTACCTGGTCTGGCCTACATGTGACTCCAGCAATCTGGTTGACTCTTAACTGCCCTCTGGACAATGATGGATGGGCAAAAAATGCTCGTTGAGCTAGTGAAGTCCTCACCTTTGAATGAATTAAAAAAAAACTCACTACCCATCGATTTCAATAAGCAGCAGTTGCAGGAGGATGATGGGTCAAGATTAGAACAAGCATTCCATGTTTCAGAATCTAATCTTACAAAAATTGGAATGGGGCAATCACCAAACTTGAGAAAAAGTTTTTTTTTTAAATAAAACAGAAAGTGGTACAAGCTGATTTATTTTGTGGAGACAAGTAGTTAATAAAACAAGTGCTCGTGACAAAGATCTCATTTTCACCATATCAGTAGCCTTCCGGAAACAGTTACCTCTTCAGTGAGATGTGAGGAAAGTCACAAAGTAACTGCTCAAAATGCAGTTAATATGAATATTACAAAATCATGGATGATAACCATATAACAGGTTCTATTATTATGAATCATTGAACAAAAAATCATGTACGTAACTATAAAATGTAAAATTACATCAATAAGTAAATTATGTAACTGTTTTTAAGCAGTGAAACCTTGCATGCAATCTTCTTGATATCAAATTCTCAGTGGTTCAAGTGCTCAGCAATTATTATTGCTTGGGGGCCTGTTCTTCCTTATTCATAAATATTTGTTAAACCGGAAAACGTGCTACAAGAAAGAAAAACAGGTATCTGTAATCAATTATCAGAAATTCTTGAGCATCAAGAAAGCATCAGTGTAGAATTCAAAGAATAGTGTTCATGAAGAAATTCATTTATTGAGTAGAAAAGTCATTTTTCCCACAATTGTTTGGCTTGCTACTTTAATCACATAGGGCTGACACTTCTCCTTCGTGTAATTCAGTGGTAAGATATCAGATCCCTAAAGACAGAGGAAGGAAAGAAAAGCTTTGACGTTCTGTTACAGTAGATGACAGGCCAAAATGGCCTGCAATAAATAACAGTTTGAAATAGTGTAATTTGATGCACTGAGTACTTGCTTAAGCTTCACCAGATGCTAGACTCAGCTTGTGGTGCTAAGATAAGGAAGGAATATTTACTTCAGAGAATAGAGTATGGCTGAGCGAACCTGGAAAATAAACCTTACAATGCAAATGTGAAAATAATCCACAAAGCTCCTGAAGTGCACCCATTTCAATCTAATCTCTTGGATTGAAGCCGACAAGGAATATTTTTATTAAATACAGACAGCTGGCAAACTGGAAGCTCCACATAAATAATTATTTTATGGAGAGAAAAAAAAAGTAAGTTTACGTGTCTTGAATAATTTTGTTTAAACCATTTACTTTTTTTTAAATGGCTGAAAAAGACTCTGACAAATGAGAATTTTGTTTACAAAATTAGTTGGTAATTTATGAAAAGTTTGATTTATTGTTGAGTAAAACAAATTTTAAAAATCTTCCTTCCAGTAAAAGAAATAACTAATTTTGTTTAACCAAATCTAGAAACTTTTAGAATATCATCAAATATGTAAGATGTAAATTGGAAGAGCAAAGTCTCATTACAAATGTCATACTCAAATGATGCTGAAAAAAATGTCACCCTAAGGTGCAGCCATTAAAAGTACAATTCAGGTAGATCAGGATAAAAACCCAAGTATAGCCACTTTGGATGAAAATTGGGGATTGCTGAATCTAAAATAAAACTGGAACTTGCCTGAATTACAGACAACATTAATTTACCAATACATAGAATATACAGCACAGAAACAGACTATTCATTTCAAGTGGCCCATGGCCAAGTTGAAGTTCCATGTGATCCTTCACCCAGCCCACTTTATTCAAGCCTGAGCATAAATTGCCATTTGTTTCCCACTCTCACATGCTTATGCAGCTTATCTTAACTGTATTTTTACTATTCACCTCAACAACTTACTGTGTTTGCAAATCACTATTCCAAAAACACTCTGCCAAGTTTGTGAAAATTTCCTTTTGGTTTAACTTTTCACTATCTTATAATTATGGCTCCAGGTTTTGATCTCCCCTCTGGAAACAGCTTTACATCTCTTATCAAACCTCTTCGTAATCTCAAAGTTTTCCAATAGATGACACTTCCACCTTCTCTCTTCTAGAGTTTGGAGACACAGTCTGATAAGAAAAATTTATGAGCTCCATTATCTGGTAACATCCTTGTAAACCTTTATTGTACTTTCACCAGCATCTCTATGTGCTTTTTGTAACAGATAGCAGAATTCTACAGTCCTCCAAAAGTGCTCTATTCAAGATCTGTATGACGCTAATATAGCTTCTCTGTTTTTCAATTACATCACTCTATAAATGAAATCCAATGTTTGATTTATTATCTTACAGTCTTAATCTGCATCACGACTTAAGTGATCTGTGTACCTGCACTGTTAGATCTCTTTGTTCCTCCAACATGTTTTCACTAATTTTTCAAGAAATATATGGCCTCTTTATCTTCTTATTAAAACTCACCAATTTACACCTACTGATGTGAAATTCATTCGGCATTGGTACTCATGTTATGCAAGTTTATCAATGTCTTCATGCATTTTGTGGCATTTTTTCTTAGATTCCACTATAATCTCATTGGGTGTTGTGTGCAAACTTTGGGATTACTCAATAATTTCTGCTTCAGACTAATTTTGAAAATTTTTGGACATGCAAAACACAGAAAACTTTAGTTAGATCAAAGCTAAGTAAAATGATTGCAATTACTGTTGCAATATCATTTTAAAAGAAGAGTAGAGTACAAGGTTCATTGTGAATCCAGGACATAAATGTGTGGGGGTGTGAAATCTCCAGGTTTGAGGAGTTTACTGAGCTCTCCTTTAACTCTGATTCATTCGAACTAGTGTTCAAAAAAAGCCTATACAAGGCTTATTGTTTACCAATCTGGTGTGAAATTAGCGAGTTTGTATGAAAAAAATGTAACAACTTCCAAGAAATGGAGCAAATATCCTTAGATCCAAATAGTATGGAACACTTTGAACAATATATTTGTAATTCTTTTAGGCGGCAACTAAAAACATAATGAATAAACCATCATTTATGTTTTTTAAATCATGACAGAGAAGAAATAGCATTATGTGCAGTATGTTAAATAAAAGGTTGCCACAGTTTTCATTCATGTCATCATAGGTACAAAGATTAGCAATTGTTTTAAAATGTCAGGAAACTAATTGGTAAATAAAAGATTTATTAAACGTAGAATAACATCATGCAGTACACAATAATATCTTGCTGTAAACTGACTTGATTTGTCACCATGGTTCTGTACCATACAATTTTCTTCATTCTTTAGGATTATGATTATGAGCTCAAAGTAGGAAGTACATTTAAGTATACCCCTGCAATGGGAAAATACACCACCATGAAAACTGCATCAGAATAAAGTCAATATCATGGGCTAAACAACACAGCTTCTGTTAACATTCTTTTCACACACAACACATCTAAAAGCGATTCACGTACACTATCAGGCATCTTGAATGCGAACCATCTAAGCATTCATCTGCACTGTGCCGACTGATTAGTTAACATTTCCCTCCTAATCTTATCTGATAACAGCAAATTCACTTCTCCCACAGGATTATGATCACTATAGCTGATTTCCCCAATACCCACTCTGCCCTTTCATTAGCGACACCAATATCTTGCTTTCCTATTGTTGCTTCAGCTGAGATCAGGCAGAAGGCCAAACTTGCAACCTCTCTATCTTCATGTATGTTTATTGAGCCATTAGGGGAGTTTCAAACTTAATGCTACAGTGAGGCAGTATTTATTATTTTCAGCAAAGATAAATAAGAGCTAATATTTCACGTTAATGATCTTTCATTCTGTTTCTTACTCCAAAAATGTTGTCGGAGTTGTTGAGCACTTCCAACCTTGCCTGTTTTTATGTCAGATTTGCATCTTACGCAATCACTTGCTTTTGTATCTATCCTTTTCAGTTCAGTACGCAGCTTCTGCTATTCCAGAGCACTTTTGTCATTAAAATGATATAGGTCAAAGACGCTAGAGAATATACAATTAGTTTTGGGTGGGGGCAGATGGTGGTGTTGTTGAATACAGGACTATGCAAGTCAGAATTTAGTTTTATTACAAGGACACTGAGCATTCTGGATCATATACCATAACTGCAACCTCTGAAATTAATGATGGCTTTGAAATTAGTACAAGTACTAAATCTGCATAAAACAGGTTCTGCACTCCTATCTCCACGTACCATTTTCAACGTAATTTCTGTTTTTCATTGTGTCACCTGATGTTTCCTGTTAGAAGGTAAACAACCAACTTGCATGTCCTTCCAGTGCTGCTCTCAAATATGCAAAATTGTCCTAAGAGATTCAGATTTACATTTTCTCTGTATAACTCCATTTGGTACCTTTGTCCTACATAAAAGCCTTCATAGGGATAAACCACTAGTCTATTCCTCTGTGGCAAGATGCATCGGAACTCAAAAATGCTGCTGTCTGCAATTTTGAAAGCTGTTGCTAAGCAGGGGTCTTCCAGAAAGATGTGGTAATATTTCAAACATGTAGAAAAAAAACAAGTGAGCACAAGTGGCACTGAGCTTGGTCAAATGAAATGGCAAATAGCAATTGCAGAAATGAAACTTTCATCTGGTCATTTTGACATAACTGTTTTAACTGCTCAGCACAAGATGGTATCATAGTATTGTCAAGGACCATTAATGTTTCACTTATCTCGGACTAGAGGGAAACTTGTTCAAATTCCACAGAACAAACTGCTGCATAGCAGGTAAAATGATGATATGCCAGAGTTCAAACTGTTCAGGGCTACTTTTATTCTAATTGAGCAATTATAGGGTAAATAAAAGTTTTGGTAGTGTTTGAATAACACCAAAATAATCCCAAAAGAAATTTTCAAACTATTTAATAGATCTTATTTAACATGCATGTACATACATGCTTACTTTGAACTTTACGTTCATCTATCATTCCGTGAACACGTTATGTTGAAGACAGGATGCATTTCTTTCCATTAAGCTAGCAATTCCAAAACTTCAAGCACATCAATGTTTCTGCTTTAATTGTGAAAGGTTATGCTTTTTGGCTTCTGTGAGCATAAACTCAATGGCTGAGTGCAGCAAATTAAACCTCCAAGCACTAGCAATACCCAAGTGTACTCTCATTCCTTCCCTAAAACACATATTTTGTACTGGAATTTTAGGGTGCTTTTAGTTGTCCACAATCTGCATGAAGGGTTTCTATTGTGGATTTTTATCATTGTTGCTGGCACATGAAGGATCTGTTCTTAATGATTTACTGCATGCACATGATTACATCGTTATTTCAAAGACTGACATTATTTTAAAAATGAACAAAACACTTACATGATTATCCATTCAGGTTAGCTCCAAAACACTGGCATCTTTTGTGGTACACAGACTATGCACAAACTCACTGCATTTTTAAAATAGATATATTCATCCAATCAGATCAAGTAAACTGATTAAGGTGATAAGGCACTCTTTTAGGTAGTCTATTTTTGCCTGTGCATTATTCCTTTCAAAGTACCAAGGGATATACTCTGCGTGCGCTAATATAGATCAGTTTCACCTGTAGTAACTGAATCAAATTTAAATGCATCCCTAAATAAATTCTAAATGCATCTCTCTGAACAATGCAACTTTCTGTTACAGGAGGCAGCTGGACATACCACTGTACCGGAAGCCTAGCAACATTGAGCCAAGTTAAAGTGTTTCTTTTCTCCACCAGCAGTAGTTGATTTTTATCTTAATGTACGTCGCCACAAACCTGAGAGAAAACAATACCCATTCATTTTTCTTAGTTCTAAGTGCATTCTCCAACTTCTTTGAACTAGATATTTAAGGCCTTCCAGTAATCCAACTTAATCATCAAGGTTATGAGTAGCAGTCAAGTAAGTTACTTTCTTTTGACTGTGATTTACCTTGGCTACCAGAGCCAGTTCAAAAAACCTGATAGAAGTACTAACCTATTAACAATATATGAAAGCTCTGAACACACTAATCGCAAACATAGAACTGTACATCACTGCATGTCTTTAGAAGAAACAACTAACATTTATATTGTAAACAGATACAGTAAAACATTCGAAGGTGCATCATCGGAGCGTTATCAAATGGAATCTGACATCAAGCCACATAAGCAGACATTAGGAAAACATCATAATATAGAATCTATACCAACTATTAATACTACGCATATGAATGTTTGGGATCTAAGAGGATCAGAAAAGATAAAAAGACAGATGTCACTTCCGACTTTGACCTTTCTTGGCTCCTTGCAGCGTTCCAATGGAGCTCAACTTAAGCTTGAGAAACAGTACTTCATCTTTCCAATGGATATTTTACAGCTTTCTGGACTCAACACTGAGTTCAACAACGTTAGAACTGTAACCTCTGCCCTCATGTTGTCTAGACACATCTTTTGTTTTTTCCTTGACATACATAAGATCTCCTTCATCTTCTATAGTGATATATTTTATCATATAAACTCTTTCATCCTTCACCCTATCACAGATGTTTCCTTTTATTCTTTTTCCTACATTTCACCTCCTTAACACCTATTACATTTCTAATGTTTCCCAGTTCTGATGAAAGGTCATAAAGTTGAAAATGATAACAATGGTTTTTTCTCCCCCATTACTGCCAGACTTGTTTGGTATATCCAGCATTTTCTATCTTTCTGGTGAGTTGAAAGAAGCACAATTCTCTGTTATACTCTTCTACCACTGCTACCTGATGGCAAGTTAAATCAGGCACCAAATCCCAGGAATTACCAAGTGTTTAGCAGTAATGATGTCAACAAACACAGTAAAGAGCCAATCATAGTGGTGTATTCATACAAACAGTAAACAAGACAGTTTTCTTTTGTTTTAATTTAAATTTACAGATAATAAAATAGCATGACTGGACTAAAATAGAAGTTAAAATATCTAATAATCCATCTAAATTAAATAAAAAATGTCAACTTTTTATTACAATAATGAAATTTGACATTTCATGATTATGAAATTAGCTTTTCAGGTCTAGTGAGGCTGTTTAATAATAATGAACTCGGTACATAATGTGGACCTAAG
The DNA here is from genome assembly GCF_021869965.1 of Rhincodon typus. Lineage (NCBI taxonomy): Eukaryota > Metazoa > Chordata > Chondrichthyes > Orectolobiformes > Rhincodontidae > Rhincodon > Rhincodon typus. The sequence continues at coordinate 21,768 of NW_025966599.1, forward strand.
TTGAAGCCCAGCACGGAACCTTTTGCTCATCTTCTTTTATTTTTGTCACCGTTTCTCTGCTGAAGGACCATAATGCTGAAGTCTTAACTTTATTTCTTTATTTTTCAAATTTAAACCTAAGATTTTGCACCTAGGCACCTTTGTACCTCAGATGGTGCGGAAATGGTGACTTTGTACACTTTTCACTGTATTCATATCTCCGTAATTGAGTACATGTGACAATAAAACCTAATTCTAATTCTAAATTTTCATTACTCCACATTCAACAAAACGTAAGTTCATGAAGGATTTAATAGTGAGACAAACAGCCCAAAATTGGATATTTTCATTAAATTATTGCACTTTAGGGGGTCGTCAACAGTGCACCCTCTGAAGATAACAACTTCTGGATTTTCTCATTATTGTGCAAGTCTGCAGACTGCCTAAGCTGTTGTCAGTTTCAGCACAGTTATAACAGCAAACATGGACAGTTTCATGATCATTACTACAGCAAATCGAAGCTTTAGTTTACTTTTTCATTCAAGCTGTACATAGCTCACATGCCCTACACATTTCAGTTGCATTGCTTACTGGAAAATTTTGAATCACAGGCGGGTTTCTCTTTTGTGAACATGACAGCTCAGCTGTTTTGGGATAGATGCTGGACTCTTGACAAGACAGGAGTGCCAAATCAGATTGGCTGTTGGCCTGCATTTTATGAGTGATTTGTGCCAAAGTGTTCAGGCTCCAGGATGATGGTTCATTGCCAAGAGGGCAGATAGCAGATGGCATGGCCCGTAATTGTCTTCCATCTGTGGCCAGTCATAAGCAAAATGAAGCTAAAGCCTGTTAGCTAATCATCCCGAGTCCAGTGGGAATTCATCTAATGGGATGCAGTGGACACTGAGGCTGGGAGGGGGAAAAAGGAAGAATGCCTACGTGAATCAGTTTGTTGGGAAAAGGTTGGGCTCTGCAAATTGCATTCTCATTAGTAATCTGTATCGAAAAATATTCTATATACAAAATTTATATACTAAACTTGTGAAAGTCTTAAAGATGCTGGGAAGTAATTTTTATATGGCTTTTAACTTTGTACCAGTGGTCTTCATTAAGCAGTTGATAATTACAAAGTACATGGTTAGCTTTTGGACTTTATTCAGGATTTACAGTCTACCCTTAAAATTCACTTCAAATAACTTTAATCCAGGTCTCAATTACGAGTCTAAGTTTGATTTATTGCTGTCACATGTACTGAGATACAGTGAAAAGTATTGTTTGCATGCTGTACAGGCAGATCGCACCATACAAAGTGCTTTAGGGCAGCAGAACAAAAAGCAGAATGCAGTGTTACAGTCAAGAGAAGGTGCGGAGAGAGAGTCCAGAACTAACATTTCAGAGGAAACTTTTATATCTTCTGTCTAACAGAAGAATTTGAAAGAGAGGGTGGGAGGGGTCTTTGATCATGTTGGTTTTTTACCCCGAGGCAGCGGGAAGTACAGACGGAGTCAATGAATGGAAGGCTGGTTGACGTGATGGACTGGGCTGTGTTCACAACTCCGTAGTCTCTTGCATTCTTGGGAAGAGCAGTTGCCATACCATACTTGTGATGCATCCAGATAGGATGCTTCCTATGGTGCATTTATAAAAATTGGCAACAGTCTTTGTGGACATGCTGAAATTCCTTCTCTCCTGAGGAAGTAGAGATGTTGTTACGCTTTCTTGATCGTTGCATTGATGTGGGTGGACCAGGACGGATTGTTGGTGATCGTCGCTCCCAGGAACGTGAGTCCCAACCATCTCCACCTCTGCACCATTGATGCAGACAAGGGCATGGCCTCCACTCCACTTTCTGAAGTCAATGACCTGCACCTTCGTTTTGATTACATTGATGGAGAGGTTTCATTCTCAGGAAGGTCAAACTAACGTCAGTGGCAGTGACCGTGGTTACAGATGCATCTGAGGCTGTTGGGATAGGTGACACTGTTTTACCGACCTTCTGTTCAAAGCTAGTGTAGAATGCATTGAGCTCATCGGGGAGAGATGTATTGTTGCCCGTGATTCTTTAAGACTTCGCTTTGTACCTTGTTATGCTGAGTTAGCCTTGCCACAAACGACGGGTTCTGTGTGGTTAGTCTGTGTCTCAAGCTTAGCTTGGTATCGCTACTTGATGTCTCTGATGGCCTTGCGAACATCGTATCTGACTGCTTCAGACTGGACTTTAGTAAGGAACGGATCTCCTGGTTCATCCATGGTTTCCGGTCGAGGAACATTCAGACTAACTTCTTCAGCACACAGTCTTCTACACACTTGGTAATGAAGTCTGCAACAGTAGTAGCATACTTGCTTAGGTTGGCCACTAAATTGTTGAATATGGATCAGTTCACCGATTCTAAGCAGTCCTGTAGAAGCACTTCTGTTGCCTCAGACCAACAACGCACTACTTTCTGTACTAGGTCCTCATGCTTCAATTTCTGCTTATAAGCCGGGAGAAGGAGCACAGTGTTGTGATCTGATTTTCCAAAATGCAGATGGGGCATGGAGTGGTTAGGCATCTTTGATGGTTGTATAGCAATGGCCAAGGATGTTTGAAACTTTGGTGGGACAGGAGGATGGTGGTATTTTTGTGGCATTGTAGTTTTTTTGAGATGTGCTGGTGTGATGGAGATTCTCTCTCCATGCTGTGTAATTAGTTAGAATAGTGAAATATCTCAGTCTGACTGGGCATTATGATAAGTGATCACCCAGCCCGTAAGTAATGTTTGGAGCCATTACCAGAGTTATCCTGTTTGGTTCCAGTTAAGTTTGCAAAGTTATCTCCAATCAGGTATAGCAGTCTTACATGGACATGAAATGAAAAATTTACTCCTGTTCTGCGCTGGCAACGTGTGTGGTTTTAGTTGCGTGTTTATCTCTGGTAGGTAGTTGTGGCCATACGTGGAATATGCTCCACACAAAATGAAGAAAAACTCTTCTAATGTGGATTTCTCAAAAGCTTGGTTTTGAGACTTCTAGCCAAGATCATGGGCTTGCTTTTGTGTTGATACCAGCTGTCTAAGAAAAAATGATTTTTTTTCCCCGGAGGTCACTAAGTTGCAACAGAATTTCTACTTCCTTGTACTCAGTTTTCTAACACTGACAATTAAAATTAACAATGACATCGCAGTTTTGGAAATTAGCTTCACAAAATACAACTAACATAGTAAGTAGTTAAAAAGTCCATTCTCCTGACGCCATCTTTTTTTCCATTCAATCTGTTAAGAGATGATGGTACAGCAGGTAGAACTTGACCTAACTTCCTGGCCCAGACATGGAGTTACTGCCGCTGTACCTCAAAAACCCTCTAACACCATCTTTTAGAGTAGCTCAAAGATGAAAGATTGCCAATGATCCGAGTGTCTATTTTCTCTAAGCCATATTTACAATTGGAAAAAGATTATCAACATATTTTGACAGCTCAAAGAGCTCATGAATATTTATTTAACTGAATTTAACTACATCTCCATTTCACACATTATCTGTCTACTTTCTTCAGTACAGGTACATTTCCATGGATTAGTACAACTTGGACTATAAGAGAGGTATTATATCAGGACAGTATACTTGGGTCTGAATGCCAGGCAAACTCTTTTGTGTTTATATTCATTGAAAAATTTCAGTGGATGTAAGATTTACAGTTTAACGTCTGCCATTATTCTAACATTCTGCAACATGTACTGCATACTGGATAAACGCATGACTGCTTTTGTAGATAGGTGGAGATTTTGGAATATGTGATTATGGGTACTGGGGCTATATGGATAAAAGTGACTTCAAGATCAGATACTAGAACAGCCAATTTTGTGTTTGGATATATAAATCTTAGTTCTACCTCTATTATTTATTACTGTAAGCACATAATTTTGTGAACAAAATGTCTGTTGACAAAATATGTTTAGAATTGCCAAGTACAGATAAAATACTTCAGTGAAATTCCTGAAAACTGGTCCAGTAATGGCATGTTTTTGCATCCAGTCATCGAGAAAGACATAGGTAGCAGGTGGATGGGAACAGCACAACCTGCACATTCCCTTTCAAAATAGTTATTGTTGTAATTTGAAATGCATTGCTATTCCTTCAATGTGACTGGGTCAAAATCCTGAAATTCTTTTCCGAATGGCATCGTGGGTCTACCTACACCAAATGGGCTGCAGCAGTTCAAGAAGTCAGCTTACCTTCTCAAGAGCATCTCGGGATGGGGAACAAATGCTGGCTCACCCCTTGATGCCCACATTCCATGAATGAATAAAAAACGGTCGGACCATTAAAGGATAGGCACTGTGGGCTAAATCTTACATTGTTATGGCTAAATGCATGTTGTTTTTTGGAAGGATCATTGCTGCAATGCCCAGCAAGATTTCTCTCTGTATCTTACCAAACACACTTTGACCCATAGTCAGCATGGCTGACCTTTGTTCACACATGCAAAGCCATTCTCTCACTCTAGTTGCTGTTTAACCATCAGGGCACACACTTTACCTGTCCTTAAATACATCTCATCTGAAGATTCTCTCGAAGTCACCACTACTCTTTCTCAGTGTCCAGTGATCTCACGAATTTTGTCATTGTTCAGAAGGGGAAATCTCATACAAGTAAGTACATTGACAAGTCCAAACATAAGCTTTTATTGACAGCCAGCGAAAGGGAACACAAAAAAAAACTAGTAACTGTTGCAACTCATATCCACAATGCAAACCAAACTCTCGCATCTTGATCTTGACAGCCCATGATGGTTTTCTGTGCCCAGTAATGCAGATTATAGATCATAGAAACCCTACAGTGTGGAAACAGGCCCTTCAGTCCCACAAGTCCACACCGAACCTCAAAGCATCCCACCGAGACCCACCCTACCTAATCTACGCATCCCTGAACACTATGGGCAATTTAGCATGGCCAATCCACCTAGCATGCACATCTTTGGACTGTGGGAGGAATCCGGAGCACCCGGAGGAAACCCACGCAGGCAGAGGAAGAATGCGCAAACTCCACACAGACAGTCACCCGAGGGTGGAATCAAACCTGGTTCCCTGGTGCTGTGAGGCAGCAGTGCTAACCACTGAGCCAGTGTGTCGCCCCTATATACTGGAACCGAGTGTCAATTGGGTTCTGTCTGCTTTGTAGTGTCTAATGCATCTGAGCTCTGTAATTCAGAAGGAGGGCTTCTTCCAGATCAATAATTTTATCCTTCTGCTTGGAAGACTGCTACAATCCCCACCACCGCACCCCACCACCACCCCACCAGCCCCCCTCCTCAGCTCCTTCACATCGCCTCATTGCCTGCTACGATCACACAGAGCACAGCACGCCAAGGTGACGTGGCACACTCCGGACGGACTTTATTGGAGGGATCTTCCCAGGCCTCTCTGCAGAGTCACACCTTTAACAGCCCTATTGCTTGCGTTACGAACATGTTAAATCCAAAAGGAAGTGCCTGCTGGGTTCCAATCCCTTTCTATTTCAGACCTACACTAACCATATCACTTCACATTGCACACAGAGTCCATGGTCATGCTTAGATGACATCCATGCAGCAATGTCATCCTTGTTGCACAGCACCGTCGGAAATTCCACAATGATGAACCATGAATCCTCACATTACGTCTTAATGCCCTTTATGCTCCCATAATGGAGGTCTGTTGGCCAGTATTCATCTCCTTTTGAGCTGTTGCCATTAACTTCTGCATCATTGGGATGATAATGTTCGTTTAGATGGTACCAATTAAATGGTGCAGTTTACCTTTGACCAACATTTGATACATAAGCATCTTCACTCTGAATGTATTGCATATGTGTGGAAAAAAAAGTTTGCAAATGAAATATAGCCAGCATTTGCACTTCCATGATTCATGGAATTTTCCCCTTCAATGCAATGTCCTACAGAAGTGTACTGTGCACTTTCTCCTATCAAAATGACAGACTCCACCCACCCTCAGCATTGTACCCACAATTTTCAGTTATATTAAGCATTTAGAGAATTGCAAGTTACGGCAAATACGCAATGCGACGTGGTAAGCACAGGGCCCTACCTGGTCCCACTCAAAGCCTCCATGGCCCCTTTTGCCTCACAGCACCCTGACAATGTATCTCTATCCAATCCTCCCAATGTGGAGACTCACGCATTGAAATTTGCCTCCCAGGCCCTGAACACTCACATTACGTCTTAATGCCCTCTAAGCTTCCATAATGGAGGTCCTGTTGGTGGTGACTGCCAATAAACCTCCTTCCTGGAACTTACCAGGCTCTCCAATGCTGCCCTGCATTGCCTCATGCAGTTTCACTTTCCCCCTGTCACTGTCCTTGATCTCTGCTATCCACTTCCAGCCTTGTTGTCCCCACCCACTGCCCTGACAGGTCTTACAGCCTCATTGACGATCAATGGATGAGTACCCTGTACTGAATTCACCCAGACCTTTGACCAACTTCAATGAACAGCCCTAGATATAACTGGCCAGACTCCTGACCACTGTCTTTGTATCTCCCCAACTGACAACACATAATTCCCCTGGCTGCCCCTGCTGCTCCTACAAGGCAACCAATCCCCAGAATACAGTTAGACAGATCCTCTGACCATAGGAAGCCCAAGTGGATAACTGATCGTGGCCAAGCCCCTGGACTATGTGTGGCATGTACCTGTTGCTGATGATACCAGGACTTTCAACAAACAACAGCACGAACTGTACACTACAACCCACTTTCTGACATAGCCATTTGGCTGAATACATTATTGTGTGTTTGCTGTACAGACAGCTAGTAGATGCTGAAGGTGTTAAACTGATGACTCAGTACGCTGTACATCAAGATGACCCCTCCACTTCCGGGACAATTCCTACTAACAATCACGACAAGCAGCCAGCATGTCTGTGCAAAAGACATGGCAGTATAGCAATACTAATATCGGCTTTAGCTCTGACTGAATCACTAATGTGCTAACAACATGCATGGCAAGGTGAGGCATGGATTCTGAGAGTATGCAGGTAGGTGCAAAGTGAGAAAGCGCTAACAGAACAAACAGCTAGTCCTGATGTGCAGCCTGGTCCAATTTGTGAGCTGGGTACCTGTGCAAAGTGTCCCTGCTGCAACCTTTGAATACCAGTGCACCCTGCAATGGGCGGCTGTGTTCTTAATTGGACTGCAAGTCACTCAGAGCGATGCTATTATGTTTGTGAGGGGCTGGCAAATGTCTGAAGCCAATGTCTGTGGATGAGGAGTACAAGCAGGTGGTACTCATGGATTATGCCCTGAGACGCTGTTTTGTCAAGATTGCTTAATATATATCTTGTTTGGTGCATTTGGTAAGATAGGAAGCAAAGGATCAACAAGGTAAGTTGTGCTGTTAACAAAGTGTTTAACAAGCTTTAATCCATTGGCATTTTAAGTAACTGAGTTCATTCTATTTTTAATATCATTAATGTAACTGGCTAGTTAAAATAGAGTTTATTTATTAGCATTCGTAAATTTTGTATTCATCTTCTTTTAAAACGTGACCTTACAGTTTCGTTTCTTCACTAAATACACAGATTTTTGAACTCTTTAAAAAAAAAAATTGAACATGTTACTGGTTTGTATTGACATCATTAAAATTAATAACCTTTAATCCTAAAACATGATTGTCACCTTATTCATGCTAACACATTAAACCAAAACAGAATAACAAACCTACTGCATTACTGTAGCACCTAACTAAATCCGATGGCCCGGCAACAACTACCCTTCAGGCAACCTGCTCGAGAAGTTGCATATCCAAAAGCAGTTCCCAGCCAATTAAGCACTTTGCTTTAAGGTAAAAGTATACTTTTCTACATTACAAGCTAGAAGGATAAAGATAGCATATTAATAGGAATGCCACCATCTGCAGGTTCCCCTCCAAGCCGCACACCATCTCGGCTTGGAATTACTTCGCTGTTCCTTTGCTGATGGTGGGTCAAAAAGCTGGAATTCCCTTCCTAACAGCAACAGTGTGTACCTCGAACTCATAGGCTGCACAGATCAAGAAGGTACCATACCACCATTTTTACAAGGCATTCGTCTGGGCAACATATACTGGGCTCACCACAAACACTCAATTCCTTGAAAGAAATATAAAATAATCTAGGTCACAATCTTACAATCAAGGAGAAGCACTCACTGATCATGCTTTTTTTTTCAAATATTCGCACCAATTCATTGGAAGATGGGTTTGGTGGCCAATTAATGGCAGCAGGCTCACAAAGGAGGCAGAAGGCTGAAAGTGAAAGGCTGATTTAAAGACTTCATGGCATCCCTTCTTGTGGTTGCTGATTTGCAACACATTGGCAGGCAGAAGTGAGCATGAGGGATACAGAGCTTGTGGAAAGCTGCTTTAACAATTAGTTATGCTATACTTGAGGTTATAAATGGATGTGAAGTTTAAGTCAGGACAGAACCTTGGGGATTAGGCCTCCATTATGGTGGACATGAAGTTTACCATTATAAATTTACAATTTCACTAAACCTAAAAATTGGTATGCAGGGTACAGGCTTGAGCCAAATACAAGTTTCTTTTCATAAGCATGCAAGGGGGTAATATGTGCTTGAGGTCCTGTCTACAAGATTAGTATGTGCTGAGGCAGCTGACGCAAGCTGTATGCTCCAAACAAAAGGTTTGACCTATGGCTAAATAGGTAGTTCTTAGAGATGTTATTAAGAAAACAAATGTTTCAAAAATACTTTCCGGAGTGTTGAGCCTGATACCAACATTCAAACAATAACAGCTGCCACAACTTAACTGGGAAGTGTGCACTGATAGCTAATGAATTCTAGATCCCCAACTCACATTGGCACCATCTCTTGTCTCAAGCATATGAAAGTAATTGTGTAACAGAATTAAAGAGAAAATACACCATTCCACAAATAAGATATATAACAACTGGACTACAAAACAGCTCAATCCTCTAGATAAAACATGCATGAATAGAATATAAATGATTGAAAATTTAATTGATTCAATTTGACAACATATGATCTGTGGACTTTAATACAAAAATTCAGAGCAGCAGCAGACCTTTCAACTTCATTTTACAAATTAACAAGACCTCTATTGTATAATGTATTATAATTAGTCATGTGCTGAAACGATCACAATTGTGCAAAGCATTTATTATTTCATATTTTGTTTTGATTTTAATGACTGTCCAAAACTATGTCATTTGTCATGATTACTTGTTTTATTTGTTTCATCAGCACAATTTGCCAATGACGACCATATGATTTTTTAAACAACCCAATTATCTCTGGTTTTCTTCCTAGGTTTACCAGGCTATTTATTAAATTCTGTCAAGTCCAAGTCTGAGCCAGGATAATGGTATTCATTGTGATGCTCAGGTGTACATGAACAAGCCCTTGCTAGTAAATTAGCAAAAGCTTCATGCACTCCTTTAAATTATTAAATTAATTGAGACAATGCTTCATGACATCACCTGGATATTTCGCTATAATTTTCCCACATGATGCAGTGCATTCAGTACAGCAACATGCCATACTGAGATAAGGGCTCTCCATTTTGAAATTCCTGATCTTAGCCACACCAGCAAGGGGCACACTGAACAGAGTCCGGACGTTACTCCATAAGAAACTGTGGGACTGAATAGCAATGGCACAGTCATTACAGGTTGGTCTTCAGCACTTCATCTCACCTGTTCACAGAACAATATAGATAAAACGCAGGGGGCAAGTTTCTTACTAAATCCTTGTTGCAAGGCAGTACGATGAACTAAATGAGGCAAATAAAAATCAAAATCAATTAACAATTATTCCAAAACTCTAACACCCCACTCTGGTTCAGTTCATCCAGGAACATGGCACATGGATTTTGCAGGTGCAAACCAGCATTTGTTTTGGAGTATCTTCTGAACCTAGTTTCTGGGTACTGAAAATTCCAAATATGTAGGCTGTTTTACAACAAGGGCCAAGAAAATGTTTCACTGTGGCACAATAAAATGCAACCACAAAAAAGTGTGGTACAGCTTTTCAGAAACAGCAGATAGAATGATTAGAACTTGTCAGAATTTCTACGACTAGTTAAGAAAAAAAATCTACAAGAATCCTAAAAACAAAGGAATTTTAAGTACTGAGATCAAAATTACAGAGTTGCCTTCTTCAAGCCCTCAGTTCAAGGAATCATCTTAGGCCACTGGGACATTTTTTTAAAAAAAAAGACCCAAAAATATCTTCTCCAGATTAATTAATAGGACTCTAATAAGTTAGGGGAACCCAACTTCCGATATACATTTGCCCACTGCATAAAACACTCTTAAGACTATCAGAAATTTAAAAGCTTATTCTAATATCTAATAACATTACATATCTGAAGCTGTAATATTTCAGCAAACCTAACAGATGGCATTCCTGCCCTTTTTTAAAGTGACAGATGTATCCTGAGGGGGTAATAATACCTACATTTTCATTTCATAAAGTGACTGTTACGTCTGTCTCTTTTAATAATTCCATTGAAAGTGCTGATGGCAGGGGCAGAATAAGTGGAAGGATTTGCAAAGTGACTTGCCCTGGTGCTTGAAAGGTTTGAAAACATGCTGTTAACTTGTCCCTTAAACAAGTAGTACATCTGCCCCCTTGGCATCCTGATTTGCTTCTTTATTGAATCAAGTAACCAAATTACCACAAGCCTCTCTGCTCCTATGATGCTGCTTGGCCTGCTGTGTTCATCCAGCCCTGCACCTTGTTGTCTCGGATTCTCCAGCATTTGCAGTTCCTACTATCTCTGATTCAAGTTTCTGTTGAGGTTGGTTGGCTCACCGAGCTGGTTTGTTGTTCCACAGACGTTTCGTTACCGTGCTTGGTAACATCCTCAGTGCAGGCTCTGATGAAGCATCGGTGTGTTTTCCCGCCTGGTTTTTAAACTCTGGGGTCCGTTGCGATGGATTGCCTCACTTCCGGGTTTCCTCCATAGTGGAATGTATATGGGGTCGAGTTCAATGTGTTTATTAATAGCATGCTTCGTGGAGTGCCATGCTTCCAGGAATTCTCGTGCTTGTCTCTGCCTAGCCTGTCCGGACAAACAGGAAGGAAACTAACAACAAGAGTATGTGAACACCAACCAGCTACAAAAAGACATGACCAATACTCACTCATCTCAATTCACATGGACAAGGAGAACCACGACTTCGACTGGGACAACACCAAGATCCTGGGACAGGCTAGGCAGAGACAAGCACGAGAATTCCTGGAAGCATAGCACTCCACGAAGCATGCTATTAATAAACACATTGAACTCGACCAAATATACATTCCACTACGGAGGAAACCCGGAAGTGAGGCAATCCATCTCAACGGACCCCAGAGTTTAAAAACCAGGCGGGAAAACACACCGACGCTTCATCAGAGGCTGCACTGAGGATGTTACCAAGCACGGTAACGAAACGTCTGCGGAACAACAAACCAGCTTGGCGAGCCAACCAACCTCAACACCCACAACCCGGCTACAGATCTACTCCAAAACCTTAAATATAAGTTTCTGTTATTATTATGTCATTTAAGGTTTTCTTTACAGGAGGAGTAAGTTCAAGGTGCTATTTGATCTACTATTACTCCTATTTCTTACCCTTTTATCAAAAGGACAATAAATGTGCTCTTGTTAGTCTTACCCACACTCTACGAACAATAAAGTTTTGCTGGAATGTTTCCAAATTACGTACCAAGGGATAAAACTCAGATATTAATAACTACACAAACATCCCAAGGTGCTTCACGGGAATGCTACCAAACAAACTGCAAGCTACTAGCTGCAGTCAACCATACTGACCTCATGAGAACCATCTTAAATTCAATACACATGAATAATCATGAATTTGCCTTTCACCTCAATAATCCAGAAACAGCATGCATGGCCTGCTGTGGCTGAAATATCACTGTTAAACATCTATCAATGTTTTGTTCAGTGTTGAATAATTTTGTGCAGAATTAACTGTTAAGTAACTGATTAAATGGGCTGAAGTACAAAGGTTTGCAAATTAGCTGCTTTTATCTGGAGTCTCTGCACAAACTAAATTCCAAGCACAATATTTCTTGGCAAACTAGGTATCCATTTATCAAGATTCATATGATCTCACAAAAATGAATAAAACTCTCAATTATTTATTGTTATCTGAGATTGTTTCTATTTAACTTCAATTCCTTTGGCAAAATTAAGTTGACATGAAATTACAAAATTCAGCATTAAAATCTGAAAAGACTTGGCCTTGAGACAGAAGATTATTTCCAGCCTTCCAAAACTGATATTTTCAAAGTACTCTCTGTCCTATTTTTCCCTCTCCCCATCTTTTTTCTCATCACTCTCTCTCCGTTCCCCTACCCCATTTTTCTCTCATCCCTCTCCCCACACTTTTCTCCTCTACCTTTTCTCTCATCCCTCTCCCCTCCTCCTTTACTTTTATCCCGCCACCCCATTAAAAGTAAAGCATGGGGTGAGGAGTCAGAAAATATTAAGTCAGACCAACATGAAAATGTGAGGTAATGGAAGTACAGTTGTGAATCATCTCATTCAATTAGCACCGTGACAGCCAGCTGCACAGACATCACAGGAACAGCTGTAAAGTTTTACTCTCCACAAGACAGGAGATTTGAGGGAGACATGACCACCTACAGCATAAGGCTGACAAAACATGAAACTAAATCTGAGCATTTGGAGCAAGTTAAAACAGATATAATAAGCACAGTTTCAAAAATGGAAGAAAGGAAACACTCATAATGTTCACGCCAAAGCTCCTGTTGATTTAATTTTTTGGCTTATGCTGCTTGTCAAGAATGTAAGGATATCGCAAAATTGTCACTATCTGTGCATTACTGGATAAAAAAAACTTCAAGTAACTTGAGTTCATGATTTAAGAATTTATTTTGATATATTATAAAAATTGAGAACGCTTAATAATCATATTGAAAAATGAATAAGTCTTTATATTCCTGTAAAGGAGCATATGGCAATTATAAAAGCACCAAGGACTGAATTAATCCCAATGTGGCTGTTGATCAGATTGCAAAAGTAAGAAGAGAGAGGTGGCTCAATTCGCACACTTAATAGGGTATTGTCATATCTGGGCACCTTGTTCTAGCTCAATCATCTATACTGTTCCTGGACATGCATAAATTAGAACACACCAGCAAAGAGATTACTGGGTGGAAATCCATCAAACAATACTGCTCTCATCCACCAAACAGAAAGCAATGTTAGTAATAATACTTGTATTTAAAATGCCATTGCTATGAATAGATTGCAGGTGACGGTGAAATTATGCTTAAACAGGAGTCCAAATTCTAGGTATTTGCTAAGTCAGAAGTTATGGGGATGGAAAACACTCATCATGATAAAAACCTAAGGAGTCAAAGAAATTTAAATGTCTGAACTCAAATCCTGAAGCATCAACCACTAATGATTACTGCAATCATGCTCTGAGTTCCGCTCTTACCAAGTTTTCCTTTCTTTTCGTCTCATGGATATATAAAGGACAGAAAGGATCTGATGAAACAAACGGAATTCAATGTGATAAATCTTGCAATAAATCAGTTTCAGTTCACCTTGTTTTCCTCCATTGCTTACAGCAGTGGCCCTTGCTACTGAAGTAGCCCAAAATTCTGACAGTTCTCCAGCATCTTCATTATTCGTTCTCTTTGAATATAAAGGCCAGGTGTTGGCAAGCAATTGGGCTTGTTGGGGCAAGAGGCTATCTTAGTCAAATATTATTCTATCACCATAGATGCATTCTCTGGCATTGATCAATTGATAATCATTACAAATGCATTGATTTATTTCTGTCTTTATCGTGGGAATACAAAGGTCAATTCTAGTGACCCCATCTGATATCAGCAATTGAGCTTAGACCAACGATCAAATTTAGGTCCTTGTTTCTCTATAAATCACAAAACTGCATCATAAAACACACTTTTCACTCTATAATTGGGAAGGGGGAAGATGGTGCAATATCGAAATTAGTTTCGAACATGCTGCGTATGACAACAACAGCTTGAATTTATTCCTTTGAAGTGCCTTCACAGCAGTGAATGTTATGAAGCAAAGTTGGAAACGAAGGTACATAAGATGATACGTTAGATGACCAAAGCTTGGTGAAAAAAATGTATTTGAAGGAATGTTGTATTAGAGGATAGCCAACTAAAGAATAGAAAGATTCCAGAGCCAAGGACCTAGGAAGCCAAAGGCATACCCCTGATAGTAGAGAAATTAAAATCAAGGATTCCCATAATGCCAGATTTAGAAGACAGCAAATATTACAGAGGAGTTGTATGGCTTGAGAAGATTACAGAGAAACAAAAGGATTAGATCATGGCAAGATTTGGAAACAAGGATGCAAATCTTGAAATTAAACATTAAAATTTGTCTAACTGGAAATAAGTGTCAATCATTGGATCAGATCATAATTCTGTGATTAAACATGTCACAGACATTACAAATAACCATTCACAGAATCATTTAGATTTGGATTTATCGTCACATGCATATAAAAAATACAGTGAAAAGTGTTTTATCGTGTGTTGTACACAAAGTGTGGCCATGCTTCAGCGCCATCTTGAAACATTTAATATAATGCAAGATTTTACTGCAATAGAGTTAATCTTTTTCTCTTCTTTTTCCTCCTCTGCTGCTCCTCCAGTCTCTGCTGGAGTGCCTGAAACAGGCTCCTACATCTCCATAAAGGACTCTAATGTCTCAGTTATGGGGCCTCCGCCGCCACTGCGGCTCAGCTGGAGCCATAGGTCTGGGTATGTGCAGGTTCTGTACATCCTGTTCTCCATCCCACATTCCTCTAGACACTGCCTCCAGTCATCATTCATCGGGGTCCTCCGCCAATGCTACTGCTCCTTCAGGCGCCCAGGCCTAGCTGTGGACCTGGAGCCTTAGCTCACCCTGTGAGTCTGGGCTGCGGGCAAGGTGGTGGTCAGCCCAGGACTGGGATGGAGCTGTGTCCTGCTGGTCCGGGTGTTGCTGCCGCCAGAGGTCTCCTCCTACACCTGCCACTCTCCAGGCTTCAAAGAAAAAAAGAAAAGAAAGCAAAAGCAAAAAACAAAGAAGAAAAGTGAAAAAAAGATAAAGAAAGCAGACGGGAATGGTGAGCCCCAGGCTCAGCTCCACTTTTCCCTGCCATCAAGAATCTCTACCAAAAGAGGCCATTCACCCCACTGAGGCTGTACCGACCCTCTGAAAAGCATTCTACCTAGACCCAACACCCTCAGCCTATTCCTGTAACCCTGCATTCACCATGACTAACCTATCTAGTCTGCGCATCCCTGGGCACTACAGGGCAATTTACCACAGCGAATCCACCTAACCTGTACATATTTGGAATCAGATCATTCAGCTTCAGACAGTTTTAAGGAGAGGAATAGAATGAGTA
>NW_025966600.1:0-197 GCF_021869965.1 Rhincodon typus
GTTATTGAGAGCCATTTCAGTCCCACTGGAGGGGGCCTGGCGATCATTTATTTATTAAATAATTAAATATGAATAGATTGCACAGGGTAGAAGGGGAGAAATGGCTCCAATTTGGGATCAAGATAATCAATAATATATCCAATAGGAAAATAAGAAGAGATAACAAGGTGTAGAGCTGGATGAACACAGCAGGCCAA
>NW_025966600.1:297-556 GCF_021869965.1 Rhincodon typus
GAGGAGCAGGAAGGCTGACGTTTTGGGCCTAGACCCTTCTTCAGAAAAAGGTTGTGAGAGGGATACAAATGGTTTACAGAGAGATACTGATAGATTAAGTAAGTAAAATGTTGGCAAGTGGAGTATAATGTGGGAAAATGAAATGTTGGAAGGGAAAACAAAAGAACAAAATGATATTTAACTGGAGATAAACTGCAGAAAGGGACATAGATGTACTTGTGCATGAAACACAAAAAGCTAGCACACAGGTGCAGCAGGT
>NW_025966600.1:30556-37070 GCF_021869965.1 Rhincodon typus
CTGAAACGTCAGCCTTCCTGCTCCTCTGATGCTGCTTGGCCTGCTGTGTTCATCCAGCTCTACACCTTGTTATCTCAGATTCTCCAGCATCTGCAGTTCCTACTATCTCTAAGTAATGAGTTGTTCAGCGAGGAGGATTAAAGGGTCAGTGCTGTGAATAAGCCAATTTGCCTGCTGAACTGTAGTATTTAATCTAAATCAGAACTACGTTAACCCAATCTTTCAGGGATAATGCTGTATTATTAACCTATTCAGTCTTCACTCTGTTGCCCCAAAGTAAACACTACAACAGTAGATGGTGTCATTATTCAGGTTTCTAGAATGCCATTACACACCGTGGGAAATAAGTGAAGAAAATAAGATCAGGAAAAGGCCACTTGGCCCTGCAAGCCTGCTCCGTCTTTCAATGCAATCATGGCCAATCATGCAACTGTTCCTACGTTTTCCCCTTTGACCCTTTTAGATCTAAGAACAATATCTTAGTCCTTCCTGAAAACATTCACTTTCACTTTCAGTAGCAGAGAGTTCCACAGGGCCACCACTCTCTGGGTGCAGACATTTCTCCTCGGCTCAGTCCTATATGACCTATCCTGCAACCTTAAACTGTGACCCTTAGCTCAGGACTCCCTGGTCATCGGGAGCATCCTTTCTGCATTTGTTCTGTCTCGTCCTGTTAGAATCTTACAGGTTTCTATGAGATTGCCCCTCACTTTACATAAGTAGATCACAAAGTACTAAAACATGCAAGTCATAGAGCCATAGAGATGTACAGCATGAAAGCAGATCCTCTGGTCCAACTCTTCAATGCCAACCAGTTTTTAATAGATAAATCAGCATTTGGCCCTATAAACCCTTCGTATTCATATGCCCATCCAGATGTCTTTTAAATGTTGTAGTTGTACCAGCCTTCACCACTTCCTCTGGCAGCTCATTCCATACACACACCACCCTCTGCATGAAAATGTTGCCCCTTAGGTCCCTTTTAAATCTTTCCCCTCTCACCTTAAACCTATGCCCTCTAGTTTTGGACTCCGCCACACCAGGAAAAGACCTTGTCTATTTACCCTATCCTTGCCCCTCATGATTTTATAAACCTCTATAAGGTCACCCCTCAGCCTCCGACGCTGCAGGGAAAACAGCCCCAGTCTATTCAGCCTCTCCCTATAGCTCAAACCCTCCAACCCTGGCAACATCCTTATAAATCTTTTCTGAATTGCTGTGAACACTTGTTACTAATAATATTTGCCTTTACTTTAATATGAAATCAGAGTGCAATTTTGTGAGTCTGCACATGTACATTAACCCAAATATCCAGCAGTTTCCATCAGACACACCATTCCACCACAGGGTGTACTGTTGGGAGAGACCTGGTACTGAATAGACTTAATATTGATAGACCTCAGCGATAGACTTGGGACTGAAATCACATAATTATTAACTTTCCATTAAAATTCAGACTGACATTTCCGAGAGTGAGTGAATTCTTAACTGTATAATAACTGATAATTGCTGCCAAACAAATTTTGTGCTTCTTGGAGTTTAATTTTACTAGTCTAGAGCCTTATTCCACCAATGTTCATGTTGGAAACTTTCTAAACTTTCTTTTACATTACTTTAATCAGTATCTTCTCTCTCTCTCTCTCTCAATTCTTTTGGGCCTTTCCTAACTTTGATCTGCTTTCCAAACATGACTTAAATCTGCCTGATGTTCCCTCCTTTAGATTCCACATTGTCTCAGTGTGAAAAGTTCAATCTTTCCCTGTGACGAAGCGATATTTATTGTGTAGAGGGTGCTGTGCTGGATCAGACACTAGATTACAGCAAGTCTCCATTCAATAGTTTACAAAAAACAGCTGCCAACAAATTGAATGCCAAGTGCTGGGTTCCTTCACCACTCACCGCTGTATCTAAATAGGAAGATAGAACTAATTCAGGGAACAATGAAGCAGTTAGTTTCCGTAAGATAGGTGCAAACAAAAAACAAGAACATAATAAAGAATATTCAACACAGATTTCAAAAGGCAGGTCCTGTTTGAATTCTTTGAATATGTAACAGAAACAGTAGGCAAGGGTAACATAATAGCTTAAAAATATTTGCATTTGTAAAATTCCTCCACTAAAGTACAGCATTGTAGACTCATGACTAAGCTCATAGTATGTAAAGTCAGGGTCACCAAATAGAATGGATAGCAAGCTGCCTGCAGAATAGACAGCAGGGCTAAATGTAGTCACTTGAATTGGTAAATGGTTGGAAACGGTATTGCACATGGATCAGTGCTGAAACCACTACGGTACAAAATTCACAAACAGCATTTGGACTGGTAGATTGGGAGTATAGTTTCAAAATGCAGTTCATAGCCGTTCGAAGGTCTGGGGTACAATACTGTTAATACTGTGAAAAGGTATGACAAAAAAAACAAGAAAAAAGTCAACTTACTGAATTGGCATACAAACAGCAAATAAATTTCAATGCTGGTAGAGTGAGGTGCTATAGTTTGATAGGGTGAATAAGGAGATCATATACAGCTTTGATAATAGGAGTCTAAATGGGTTACAGGGATAAAAGGATCCTGTGGGACAATGAAGCCAGTGGGATCCGGTGGATCCTGAAGAAGGGTCACTGAACCAGAAGCGTTAACTCTGATTTCTCTCCACAGATGCTGCCAGAGCTGCTGAGATTTTCCAGCAATTTCTCTTTTTGTTCCAGCAGGACAACTGTTGAAATTAGTGATGCAGTTTAATGTGATGAAACTGAGCAAATTAAACATGGACTTTCTCTTTTAGAGGGATAGTATTGAAAAGCTAAGAGGTTATATTCACCTTTGCATTGGTGAGGTCAGCCACTGTGTAGGAAACTGAGTACAGAAAGCTAAATGCCATTAAATTTGAGAATTCCCATTCTAGATTCCATCATCTCACATATTAGAAAAGATTTTGACCTGTCCTTCTTGAGGGAAAAGTGGATGTTCCTATTTTTCCCCACACTGAACCCTTCATTCCTGAAGGACCAGGACTTTTCGCTGGACCCTGCAAGTTGCTGGAATATTTCCAAAGCCCTAGATTTAGAGCTACAGGATGGCAGATTCAGTAACGCCCATCTTTAAATGCCTTTTCTCTTCTCTTTCAGGCAACGTTTAAGGGCTGGATGAACATAATGTATGCTGCCGTTGATTCCCGAAATGTAAGAAAAGTATATCACATCCCATTACATTCCAGGTTCAAACTATACAGTGGGTGGCATCACACTTTGGAAGGGACAGGGAAGGAACAAGGGTCAACCTTCTCCCACTCGTTGGTAATGCCTGAACATTGCAGATGCATTGGACAATCTGGTTAGACTCTAGTGCTTGAGCAGGTGACTTAGACTGCATTCCCTCAGCACTGCACTGACAATACTGGCTTTCATGACCTCCCAGCGACCTGTTTAACAGTTTATCCAGCAATAGGTCAGGAACTTTTTTTTTGGCTATTAGCAGCAAGAACTTCATTCTGTTCCACTCTCTGATTTAGATACAGCAGGTCCAAAACAGTGCACATCTGCACAACGCCATCATCCCTATAAGCTAATCATTAAGACCTTGCATTTATGTAGGGACTTTTTTTTCCCTTATTCAAGGAAGAGGGTGTCACTGGCTAGACCAACATTTATTGCCCATCCCTAATTGCCCAGAGGGCATTTAGGAGTCAACCACATTACTATGGGTCTGGAGTCACATGCAGGCCAGACCAGGTAAGGATGGCAGTTTCCTTCCCTAAAGGATAGATGGGTTTTTCCAACAATCAGCAATGGATTCATGGTCGCCGTTAGACACTTAATTCCAGATTTTTTAATTGAATTCAAATTTTAACCATCTGCCATGTCAGGATTCGCACCCAGGTCCCCAGGACATTATCTGGGTCTCTGGGTTAACAGTCCAGCGATAATACCAGTAGGCCATCGCCTCCCCACATCACACAGCAATATCACAAAGTGCTCAGTTTCCAGTCAGTCATACTGAAGCGATGAGGCATGACCCATAGACAGCTTTGAAGGTATGAGGGTTAAACAGAATGACACAGAGAGATAAAAAGGCCAGAATTTTACCGGACCGGATGATGGGCTAGGAGATGGTAAGTTCATCAAAATTGAATGGGAGGCCATCGGGGGAATACCCATTGTGTTCCCACCATCAGGCCATTTGGCCAGCAGTGGGAAAGCTGGCAGAGTTGCCACTCGATTGACCAGAGCCTCAATGAGCCATATCAGCTAAGGGTGCCTTCCTGCCTCCAGGCGACCAGCTACTGGAAGTGGGGATTGGGTGGGGGTGTACGTTGTGCTGTAGTGTGGATGGGACCACAATGGCAGCCCAGTCCTGTTATGGGCCCGCCATGATCCAATGGCCCCTCCAGCAGCAAATAGCCTGTTCCATGGCAGCATCAGTGAACTGCAAGTCCCACGGTGAACCTCTGCCACCCTCAGACCTGTCAATGACGTTTAGATACGAAAGTGACTTTTAAAGGGCATCTTGACAAATACATGAATAGGATGGCAATAGAGGGATACGGTCCCCAGAAGGGTAAGGGGTTTTAGTTGTGACAGGCAGCATGTCGGTGCAGGCTTGGAGGGCCGAAGGGCCCGTTCCTGTGCTGTAATTTTCTTTGTTCTTTGTTCTTGTTCTTCGACACCGTTGTGTGAGGAGGTGAGAGTTGAATAGACTGGAAAAAGCATTGACGATTCAACCCTCCCCACGTCCCCTGAGGACGATCTTATCTCCCATCACCCTTTGGCATCACTGCCATGGTCAAGACAACAACAATTTGTATTTATATGGTGCCTTTAATACCGCAAAGCATCCTAAGATGCATGGAGGCACTTTATTAAAGGAAATGTGACACTAAGCCATAAAGAGAGATATTAGGCCAGATGACCAAAAGCGGACTCAAGGAATTATGGGGTGTTGTAAAGGGGAACAGAGACACGCAGTGTTTTGTGGAGAGAACGCTGGAGCCAGGGCCCAGACAGCTGAAAGCATGGCCACCATTAGGGAAGCAGGTTAAACCAGGAATGCACTCAACACCAAAATTGGAAAATCTTCCATATAAATGTATTGTGAGGCTAACTCCACAGCTTAGTTCTGTATGCTATCAGCTGTACGTTCAACTCACCCTCCAGGCTGCCAAATCCAAGCTGATACTGCAGTGCAGTACCGAGGGAATGCTGCAAAGTTGGAGTCCCCAGTGGTCCGATAAAATACTCAACCAAGATTCTATCTGAGATCCAATGGCACCAATTCTATTGTGAGTTTCTATGTTCTTTCCCGTAATTAGGATAATATGTATCCCTCAACCGGCATCAGTAAAACAAATGATCTTGTTATTATTGTGTTGCATTTGTGGGATATCGTTATATGCAAGTTGGCTGTCTCACAAAAGTGTAATATTTTCTATCCCACTATGCAGCCCTCAGCAATATGAAAAGATGGGTTCAATTACAATAATGTTCCCAAACAGTTATTAAACAATATTAACCACCAAACCACCACTAAGCAACAGACAATACTACCAGTTTAATGCATTAGGAGATATTCCAGCTAGGTGTTTTGTAGCCCAAAGTAGGGGACCATAAGCGGGGAAGGTAGCCCCCTGAGTCCCTAAAGATTCCCCAAAGGATTTTCTGCTTTGACCCTGGGCATTCCTGCCTTGCCATATTGTTCTTGAGTTGTCTGTCTGAACTACGATGTCTCCAGCCTAACTCAGCGGCACCCACCTTCCCCAGTCAGCGGTGACACGACACCAGGTTATAGTCTAACAGGTTTATTTGAGATCACAAGCATAGCCCCTTCATCGGGTAACATTACTCTCCCAGTGGCATTACTGAGGCGTCTGACTGGCCCAGAAGAATCAGGGGCCGGCCCACCACCCTTCATTGGGAACATGGGAAAAGTCAGCAAACAGGAAAGTGTGTGATAGGATGGAAGACAGAAGGGAAAATAAAACAAAGGGGATGATGGTGTAAGGCTGAAGGAGGTTTGAGGGGATGGTCTGCAAAAGGGACAAGGAAAGAATCACAAGATGAAGGGAGGTTTAAGTGTCAAGAAAAACAGTGCCGAAAAAGCACCGGGAGTGATCGGAAGTTGTTGAATTTAAATGTTGAGCCGAGGAGCCTGAGTAGTGCTGCATTGAAGGCTGTTTCTCAAGTTTGCATTCAGCTTCTTTGGCCCTGATTCTTGACTGTGTTGTTTTCGCAGATTGGTGAGCAGCCTGATTATGAGACCAACACGTACATGTATGTGTACTTTGTAATCTTCATCATATTTGGCTCTTTCTTCACCTTGAATCTCTTCATTGGTGTCATCATCGATAACTTCAACCAACAGAAGAAAAAGATAAGTACCAAGACACTTCCAAAATGATTTGCACTTGGTTAGTGGGATGTTCTAAACTTGACAAAACCACCTCTGTGCTTCAAACTCTTAAAGCCCAGCTGCAAATAAGTATGCTCAAGCTTCGGAGTCCCCAGTGTGGTCTACGTACC
>NW_025966601.1:0-5111 GCF_021869965.1 Rhincodon typus
CCTATAGTTTCCTGTCTTCTGCCTCCCTCCCTTCTTAAACATGGGGGTCACATTAGACATTTTCAGGGATCCTCCTTGACTCCAGTGATTCCTGAAAGATCATCATCAATGCCTCTACAATCTCCTCAGCTATGTCCTTCAGAACTCAGGGGTATAGTCCATCCTGTCTGAGTGATTTATCTACCTTCAGACCTTTCAGCTTCCCCAGCACCTTCTCCTTAGTGATGGTCACTACACTCACCTCTGTCCCCCTGACTCTCCTGAAGTTCTGGTGTGCCGCTGGTGTTTTTCCATGGTGCCTTTCTCTCCGTCATTTCTTTGTTCCCCATTTCTACTTTTCCAGCCTCATTTCCCAGCAGTCCAATGTTCATTCTTGTCTCTCTTCTACTTTTCAGATATCTTAACAAAAAAACTCTTGCAATCTTCTTTTATTATTACCAGCTAGCTTACCCTCATATTTTCATCTTCTCCCCACTTATTATTTTGTCGGTTGTCCTCCTCCCTTGTTTTTAAAGGCTTCCCAGATCCTCTGGCTTCCCACATTTCCTCAATCCCCCTGTCAGCCACGGCTACCTCATCCTCCCTCTGCCGTATCTCCCGAATTATTCCCAGAAACTCCTGCCTTTGTCACTCCACCATTTTCCCTGCGCTCGGCTCCCCTTCCATCAACTCCTCCTGATGGGATATCCTGAAACCTGGCACCAGGTAGACATCACAGCTTTTGGGACTGTCAATCCTGGCCATAGAGAACAGCGTTTATTCCCCTAACTATACTATCCCCGATTGCAGCTACATTTCCTCTTTACGCCCTCCCTCCTGAATGACTCTCTGTCCCACAGCGCATTGATCAGTTTGCTCAGCCCGCACATAGGGAGCAGGAGTCTCAAACCCATTAGACAAGCTGCAGGGTTGAGGTTCCATCAGCACTGCTTCCTAGATCCCTGTATCTGCTCAGAGTTACAAGAACTGCCAATGCTGGAGTCTCGGATAACACAATGTGGAGCTGGAGGAACATGGCAGGCCAGGGCAGCATCAGAGGAGCAGGAAAGCCGACGTTTCGGGTTGGGACCCTTCTTCTGAAGAGTCTGAGATAACACAGTGTGGGAGCTGGATGAACACGGCAGGCCAGGCAGCATCAGGGGATGCTTTTCTGATGAAGGGTCTCGGCCCGAAACATCAGCCTTTCTGCTCCTATGATGCTGCTTGGCCTGCTGTGTTCATCCAGCCCTGCACCTTGTTGTCTAGCATCAGGGGAGCAGGAACGCTGACGTTTCGGGTCAGGACCCTTCTTCAGAAATGGGAAGGGTCTGAAGAAGGGTCCCGACCCAAAATGTCAGCTTTCCTGCTCCTCTGATCCTGCTTGGCCTGCTGTGTTTCCCCAGATCTATCCTGTATCTGCTTTGCTTGTAGTGACTCTGTCCTGTCAACGACCAACGACCAACGACCAACGACCAACGACCAACGACCAACGACCAGGGAGTTACTCAAAGTTGTATGACTACCTCCTGAAACACAGCATCCAATTAAGTCCTTGTCTCCCTACAACATTTGGAGCTCAGCCTCTAGTTCAGTAGCTGTGAGCTCGAGTTCCTGAAGCAACCAACACTTGCTACAGATGTGGTCACTACAGGACCCACCAGTATCATGCCGATACAACACATCAGCCGGCCCAGCATCTCTCTATTTTAATTACTTAGCTCCTAATTTTATTTTTAAAAATTTTGTACAGGTCTTTTAACCTGTAAATATTTCCCCTAGTCAAATTAAATAGCTATCACCAGCCAATGAATGTGCAGTTTACCTGTGATGTCACTATTTTGGTCCCTGATCCTGGGTTTTAATTAATTCTGTTTTAAAAATAAACTTTACAAACTACGAGCCAAAAACAAAGCAAGCAACAAGCACCTCTTCCCCCTCTGCACTGAATTCCTACACTATCTCTAAATTCCCCAAACAACACACCCACTTGAGCTTTGTCTCACCTCTCATAGAAATAGAATCCCTACAGTGTGGAAACAGGCCCTTTGGCCCAACAAGTCCACACTCAGAGCATCTCACCCAGACCCATCCCCCTATATCCCACCTAATCTACACATCCCTGGACATTTGGGGTAATTTAGCACAGCCAATCCACCCTAACCTGCACATACCTGGTAATTTCCCATGGCCCAATCCACCCTAACCTGCACATACCTGGTAATTTCCCATGGCCCAATCCACCCTAACCTGCACATACCTGGTAATTTCCCATGGCCCAATCCACCCTAACCTGCACATCTTTGGACTGTGGGAGGAAACCCACGCAGATACGGGGAGAATGTGCAAACTCCACACAGACAGTCGTCCAAGGGTGGGATTGAACCCAGGTCCCTGGCGCTGTGAGGCAGTAGTGCTAACCATTGAGCCACCGTGCCTGACTGTGTGAAACTTATTGTTTCCCTACCACTCACCACTAGATAGGCCCAAGACAATGGAGGAGCAGAGGCAGCGCACTACCTCAAACAACCCTTACCCAGTACCACAGACTGGCAGAGGTGGCAAATACCACAAGGTGCCAGGAATGGTCATCTGAGCAAATGCTACAATTTTGGACACGACTCAACCAGAAGGGTCTGGAAAAGTGCTGCAAGAATGACCCAATAACCAGTTTGAAGTGATGTTGCTGGGCAGTTTGGGAATGGAATCAAATTCTGACCCAGCCAGCGATATCCCCATCCTAGAAAGAAGAATAAGAAAGAAAATCACCACAGTGTTTTGAAAATAAATAGTTGGTATCTGTAAAACTGTCAGATGGATGTGAAAACCCGCTGGGCTCCCCAGTCTCATCTGAGGACGGAAGGGTCCTTTCCCCATCTAGCCTTAAGGCCAGACTCCCATCAACATGGTCCACACTTAACTGCCTTCAGAAGTGGTCAAGCACACCACAAGTTAAGGCAATATCTCTGGATGGGAGCAGCTCCAATAGCACACAAGAAGCTCAACACCATCCAGGACAAAGCAGCCCCCGGCTTGATTGGCACCACACCCACAAACATCCCACTCCCTTCACCACCGATGCTCAGTAACAGCAGTGTGTACCATCTACAAGATGCGCTACAGAAATTCACCAAAGATCCTCAGGCAGCACCTTCCAAACCCATGACCACTTCCATCTAGAAGGACAAGGGGCAGCAGATATTTGGGAACACCAATCCCTGCAAATTCCCTCCATCCTGACTTGGAAATATATTGCAGTTCCTTCACTGTCGCTGGGTCAAAATCCTGGAATTCCCTCCCTAAGGGCATCGTGGGTCAACCCACAGCACATGGACTGCAGCAGTTCAAAAAGGCAGCTCACCCCCACCTTCTCAAGGGGCAATTAGGGATGGGCAATAAAAGCTGGGCCCAGTCAGCGATGCCCACATCCTATGAATGAAAATAAAAGGGAATGTGCAGTAGATGATAACCTAGCCAAAGATGCCCACATTAATGTTTAAAGAGTTGACATTTGGGGCGGATGAAGAATATCTTTCCTGGTTGCTAGGCAGAATAAGAAGGTCCAACATCCAGGCTCTAGTTGGGACTGAATTTGCTGATCTCTGTGAAGACGTTGTGTGAGACACCAGCACCACATCCATTTGTCAGGAAAATGGGGATTTGCCTGGGCTTTCCACTCCATGACGAAAGGCACCTATCGGGGGTGGGGGTAGTGCGGTGTTGGCTTACACAGTCGAATAGTAGACGGCTCCCCAACCCCTCAACATGCAAATACGCAGAGAGCAGGGTCAAATCAGAAAGTTACAAACCAAACTGTCTTCATGTAAGTCATTAATTAATAGTCACCAATATCATTAACAGTGGTAACCTGATGTATGAGATTTTGGTGATTCTATAGAGGATGAATTACCAATCTCGGCAAGAGCGGGGTGGGGGGAGGGTTTTGGAGGTAGATGAGAACACGGCTAGACCCCTCCCTTGACTCCCTCTGTCATGAGCCTCATTAGTTTGAGGTGAGAAACTGAGCCAGTAGGGCCATGGCTGAGGGCCATGGTGGGAGACAGGGAGTGTGGACAAACTGAAATAGGTAGGGGAGAGAACAAGGCCAAAGATGGAAGAAGAGAGAAAGAGAGAGAGGGAGACAATAATCAACCCCACCTTTTCTTCTCAAATTTAGGTTCTGGTTTCAACGCTGCAGTCTTCAGCCAAGGGAACAGGGGACATGGAAACCCAAACTCCAGACGATCGTCACCAATGCCCCAACACGATCGGGTGAGAGGATGCAGCCATGCAGTCGGGTAAGATGGCACCGCGGATACACACCTGCTCACTACCACCAGCCTCTTCGTAAAGCATGTGCCTCAAGACCTCGCTCCTCTCGACCTCTGTAACCCCACCTCCCCCCCTGCAGCAAAAACCATCCTGCCTCTCCCAACCCAGATCATCATAGAATCCCTACAGTGTGGAAACAGGGCCTTCAGTCCAACAAGTCCACACCAACCCTTGGAGCATCCCACCCAGACCCATCCCCCTATAACCCACACGTCCCTGAACACGACAGGCAATTTCCCTTGGGCAATCCACCCTAACCTGCACATATTTGGACTGTGAGAGGAAACCCATGTAGACACGGGGAGAATGTGCAAACTCCACACAGACAGTCACCCGCAGGTGGAATCGAACCCTGGTCCCTGGCGCCGTGAGGCGACAGTGCAAACCACTGTGCCACCATAACCTCAGACAGCACCTTCCAAACCCACGATCACTTCCATCTAGAAGGACAAGGGCAGTAGACACATGGGAACACCACCCCCTGCAAGTTCCCCTCCGAGCCACTCACCATCCTGACTTGGAAACATATCGCCGTTCCTTCAGTGTCGCTGGGTCAACATCCTGGAATTCCCTCCCTAAGGGCATCGTGGGTCAACCTATCGCACACAGACTGCATTAGTTCAAAAAGGCAGCTCACCACCACCTTCTCAAGGGGGCAATTAGGGATGGGCAATAAATGATGACTCAGCCAGTGACACCCATGCCCCATGAGTGAATTAAAAAAACACTACCTGAGCCCTGTGCCTGGAATACAATCTCTAAACCTGCACCATATATCCCAGCAGATCAAATTCTTCAGGAGA
>NW_025966601.1:35111-37000 GCF_021869965.1 Rhincodon typus
GCAGGAACAGCAACTCATATTCCGCTTGGGAACCCTGCAGCCCAATGGTATCAATGTGGATTTCACAAGTTTCAAAATCTCCCCTCCCCCTACCGCATCCCAAAACCAGTCCAGCTCGTCCCTGCCTCCCTAACCTGTTCTTCCTCCCACCTATCCCCTCCTCCCACCTCAAGCCGCACCTCCATCTCCTACCGACCAACCTCATCCCGCCCCCTTGACCTGTCCGTCCTCCCTGGACTGACCTATCCCCTTCCTAACTCCCTACCTACACTCACCTTTCCTGGCCCCATCCCCGCCTCTTCGACCTGTTTGTTTCTTCTCCACCTATCCTCTCCTCCATCCCTCTTCTATCCGCCTCCCACTCTCTCCCTATTTATTTCAAAACCCCCTTCCCCTCCCCCTTTTCTGATGAAGGGTCTAGGCCCGAAACGTCAGCCTCTCTGCTCCTATGATGCTGCTTGGCCTGCTGTGTTCATCCAGCCTTGCACCTTGTTGATTTGGCTGGGGGCTGTTTACAGTTGGGAAACGCTCAGCTCTGTCGACCTGAAGCAGATAAGGCAGGGAGATGGATTGTAGATGTCAGGAGTTATGAGGCTTTGGAACGCTCTGGCACTGTTTGTGGTCAGAGCACAGCTTTTATTAACATTTTAACCTCTGATTGGACGGGTGGGTGAGGAAAGAAAGGCCCGAAGGGCAGGGTAACGTGACTTGAGTTACAGGCTTATGGAAATATTATTGAAATCTACATTCATGTTATGGCTGGACTTAATGCTCTGTCCCACTGTCAGCCTCCCACTTGACATTCCTCAATCTTGAACTTGGCTGAACCCCTGCTGCTTGTACCTGAACCTGCACCCATCAAATTCTGCACCTCACTGACCTACATTGCCTCCAAAAGATGTAAATCCTTTGGTGTTTAATTCACTCAGTAGTTTCACATGTTCCGTAACTCTGTAACCACCTGCTCCCTTCGACCATACGCCTATCTGACTCCAATTTTGGCCTCTTGTACAAACCCTGATTTTTTTTTTTTTTTCACCCCTTTAATGCCAGGGCCTTCAGGCTCTGGCATCCCCAGCTCTGGAATTCCCTCCCTATAGATCACAGCACCTATCCCCATTCTCTCCTCCTCCTGAAGATGCTTAAAGACTGTCTTCAATCCCTTGAGCTTCTGCCATCTCTCCCCAACCTCTCAATGGCTGTTGCTTCTGGAGCTCCTGTGAGGAGTCACCGAGATGTACGGTATGGAAACAGATCCTTCAATCCAACTCATTCATGCCGACCAGATATCCTACATTAATCTAGTCTCATTTGCCAGCATTTGGCTCATATCCCTCTAAGCCCTTCCTATCCATGTATCCATCCAGATACCTTTCAAAAGTTGTAATTGTACTAGCCTCCACCACTTCCTCTGGCAGCTCATTCCATACATGCACCACCCTCTGTGTGAAAAAGTTGCCTCTTGGGTCCCTTTTAAATCTTTCCCCTCTCACCTTGAACCTGTGCCCCTCCAGTTTTGGATTCTGCTACCCTGGAACAAAGACCTTGCATATTCACACTATCCATGCCCCTCGTGATTTTATAAACCTCAATAAGGTCACCCCTCAGCCTCTGACCCTTCAGGGAAAATAGTCCCAGCTTATTCAGCCTGTCTCTACAGCTCAAACCCTCCGACCCTGGCAACATTTCTGAACCCTTTCAAGTTTAATAACAGAGTGATTTCTGGGATACCAGAACTGAGTGCAGTATTCCAAAAGTGGCCTAACCAATGTCCTATACAGCTGCAACATGACCCTCAATGCACTGACCAATAAAGTCAAGTGTACCAAATGCCTCCTTCATTATCCTATCTACCTGTGACTCCTATGATCCTGCATTCTAAGGTGTCT
>NW_025966602.1:0-1249 GCF_021869965.1 Rhincodon typus
CATTCCTTTGTAACCTCTCAAGACTCAGCTGTTCTGACATGCTCTCTATCAATCTCCCAAAATCTACCTCCCTGTACACTTCAGCTCATCCAAAATACTGCTCCCGTTTGCTTATTCGCACCGAGTCTTGTCCACCCATCAGCCCTCTGTGCTTACGGATCAGCCGACTCTCCTGCTTAAAATGCATCAAAATTTTAAAATAGATACAGAAACCACAACAGAAACTCAGCTGGTCTGGCAGCATCTAAGGAGAGAAAACAGAGTTCATGTTTTAAGTCCAATGCCCCTTATTCGGAATTAATTTTGATTCAGATAGCCAGCATCCACAGTTCTTTGTTTTAGTTTACCAAAGTTGTGAAATCTCATCCCTAATTTCTGACGAATGGTCACTGCACTCAAAACATTGATGCTGCTTTCTCTCCACAGATGCTGTCAGACCTGCTGAGTTTCTCCAGCAATTTCTCTTTTTGTCTGTTTATCCTTTAATGGTTGTGATGGTCTCAATGCGTGATGTCACACGTACTCAATCACTGATTTCTCTCCCCATAATCTAGTTGATCTTGTGTCATGGTTCGGCAGCAATAGAAACCACATTCAGAAACAGTCACCATAAATGAGAATAAAATGCAAAACGTCACAAGAAAACACGCAGGGCAAGTTTCCATGAAAGTAAGACAACTGTGATCAGGTAAAGATGAAACAGAACAATGAATGAACACACATTCAGATCCACAGTAAAGGAGCCAAACCAACTCCAGAGACACTGAACTTCTCAGAGACAGAGCAGCACAGAATTAAATTCTCAAAACCGTAGACCAATAGTCAGAACGACTCACTTCTGAAACAACCTCATGTTTCAATTTGAAAATCTCCTGCTGAAACTTGCAACTGGAAAGCTATCAGAAGCACTGCAATCAGAGAAAAATCTCACAGCTGGGGAAATAATCAGGGAGCTGATGGTCGCTCTGTGCAGCCTCCTTGAGCATCCTATAAAAGAAGTTGACAAATTCAAACACTGCGGACCAGGGATAAACATTAAGAAACAAACATTTCTCTTGGTTTGACTTTGCAGTGCATAAAACCACCCTTTTAAACAGACTGGGAAAGGAGTTTTAAGAATCTATCACTGTTAGTATCGGATAAAGATTCACATCGTCGCCTCCTCCTGGCACAGGAGGATCGTGCATGCTACATGTCACCAGCAATGCTGAGGGGCAATCTGTCAATTCAAGGATGACGTCTCCTCAGT
>NW_025966602.1:36249-37000 GCF_021869965.1 Rhincodon typus
TTTTCAGCTGCCCTGATCACTTTTCTACACAATCCCCCTTTATGTCAGTAAATCGGTTTTTGCACATCCTATAAAATTCTGCACAATTGCAAGCATGTTTCCGAGCGCTATTTTAAAAAATCTATTTCAAACACTCACAGCCAGCCTTTTGAAAAGAACTTGGTCACAGATTCAGGATTTGCTGCAAATCCAAATACACTAACTGTTGAGACTCGAACAGAATAGGCAGAGAACATCAATGTACTTTATCAAGTTAAAAATACATGGAGACAGCTAAAAAACTAAATCAACCTTGGCATTACTTTAAAGCTTCTGGAGGCATTACATCAGTTTCAGAAATTCCGCGCACTGTATCTCAGTCATCCGTAAAACTACAATACTGCGTTGTAATTTTGAGCATCAGGCAAGAAACACAATATAAATATAATTGAGTGATTCTAGGATGCAACTAATGTGCAGTACAACATTGTATTCTTAATAATTATGTTTTGAAACAAATTCTCTCTCTGAATATACATGTGAAGTATTTGGAAACGTTTCCTTTAGGACTGGAAATAGGAACTCAACTCCAAAACTAAACTATCATAAACGTAACCAACGACACAAACAAAGTTCAACAAAGTGTTCACAAGTTTGTGATAATTAAAATCATAATGTTTAGCGTTAATGAGTTTTTATTTAACAACAATTTGTATTAATGTAGTGTCTTTAATGAAAAATCCCAAGGTGCTTCACAGGAAGTTAACAAAAT
>NW_025966603.1:0-8567 GCF_021869965.1 Rhincodon typus
CCAAGGTGAGTCTGGATGGCAGGTGAAGGCACAACAGTGGAGAATGTGCAGCATCAACCTGCACAAATAACACCTCAATGCAGTTCAAAAGGGCACCGGGACGGCTGAGACAGTTCAGATTGTGGGGCACACCACATCATGGGGGAGAGTCTGCAGCACGGGACCAATGTTGAGTTCCGGACAGACATGGGTCAGTTCATCTGAAAGCCCACCTCATGCTTGAGCCGCTGAGTGCACGCAAGATGGTGGGGCCAAGGGCCTTGTCCATCAGACTCTGCAAGGCTCAGGTTGCTCTCTGCCATCCAGGGTGTTCCTGATTCTGGCCAGCCTTGCATCCCAAGATCTCTCCTCCCTCAGCCAGTACAAACTGCGCTTAGGGAGTAACCTGTTACTGACCAGTGGCTCCCTGATGAAAACCAGCACTCTCTTAGGGGGAGAGCTCCGGCACAAGCCTAACGTGTCCCAGGCTGTGATCAAGTCCAGATAAAAGACAAATCAATTCCTGGTAGACGACCCAAGGCTGGGACCACTCCTCAAAAACGGAGGCTGCGCACCTGATGGAAAAAATGTCATCAGGGCACACCACCTTGAAGGAGGCTCGACATAAAGGTATCGCTGCAGGGTCTGAAGGCAGAAAGTAGTTACCTGGGTGCAAAGGCACACCAGCGCCTAACCACCCTCCTCAAGCGGTAAACTCAGAACAGCAGCAGTGACCCAGTGTTGTCTCTTGTCCCAGAAAAACCTGACAAGCTTTTTCTGGATATTGGTGACAAAGCCGGGGAGGGACCAAAGTGACCAGCCGGTACCACAACATGGCAGCCACCAGCTGGTTTATGACCAGCACTCGCACTCTGTAGGGAAACATTTGGAGCAGTCCTGTCCAGCGTGCTGGGCGAGCAGTCACCGTGTTCTTCAACTCTTGCCAAAATGCTGGCCAGAATTCCTCAGCAGGGCAAAAATGGCCTCTCAGGTAGAGAAGGTGAGTGGTATAGCACTGGAGCTCCTCTGGCAGGGGGTCCATCTGCCATGGACCAACTGGAAGTCCCAAACACTTGCTCCAGTTGATTTCTGTGGAGGATGCCACAGAGTAGATCTCCTGGCACTTGCGCATCTTCTGCAGGTCGGCTGGATCTGTGAACATGAGGAGCACATAGTCAGCAATATGCAGGGAGAACCACCTCCAGCCGTGGCCCACAAACCCGACATCTGCTTATGTAAGAGGCGCAGGAAATCCACGCAGAGAAATCAAAGCTAGCTGGACTGGGGTGCAGCCTTGACACACTTGTCTCCCAAAGCGCTGGGGAGCCATCAGGGCCCTGTTCACCTTCACTAGGCACTCTGTGACAGCATACAGAAGTCAGATCTGGCAACAAAGTGCATTCCAAACCTGAATGCTCACAGTGTCCTGAGCAAATACTTGTGATCCACTCTGTCAAATACCTTTGCTGATCAAGGGAGAGAAATGCACTCAACAGGCCAGCCCTCTACGAATAATGGATCACATCCCAGACCAGACAGATGTCGTGGACGCTCTGGCCCGGGACGCTGTAGGACTCGTCTGGGTAGATCATGTGGTCCAGGACAGTGTCAAGTTGAGTCGAAAGTGCCCTGGCAAAGATTTTGTTGCCCATGCTGAGGAGGTAGACTGGACACCAATTCTTTAACAAACAGAGATCATCTTTCCGAGGCAACAGTGACGACTGCCCTGTTCCAAGAAAGGGGCATCTCTCCGGGTCGCAATACATTCCTCCAGTACCCGCATAAGGTCACACTCCCAGGATGTCCCAGAACGCCCTGAAGAAACCCATGGTCAGGCCGTCTGACATTAGGGACATGCCACTGGAAAGACGGTCAAGGGCACTGGTTAGCTCCTCTCAGGTCAGTGGAGAATCA
Organism: Rhincodon typus; assembly: GCF_021869965.1. Classification (NCBI taxonomy): domain Eukaryota; kingdom Metazoa; phylum Chordata; class Chondrichthyes; order Orectolobiformes; family Rhincodontidae; genus Rhincodon; species Rhincodon typus. Next base: position 1,894 of record NW_025966603.1, read on the forward strand.
AGTCTCTCAGCATCCTTGGAACTGGCCTGCAGCAGGTCCTCCACACAACTTTGTGAACTTCCTTGCTCGACAGATCCAGAGAGATGAGAGCCCTTCACAGTCTTTCACTTGGGCCCGGATGCCCTCTGGATCTGAGACGAGGGATCCGTCATCATGTAGCAGCACAAGGAGCTGCTGGCGGATCCCATGCTTTTTACCTAGTGCATAAAAGGGAGTGCCACAGTTGAGATCCCAAAGGAACTGGGCCCGTGATCTCACATATACCCCCCCAGGACCCAACAAGATACAGATCCCAGTGGGCAGCTTTCTTCTATTTGTATGTCTACCGCAGGGCCAGGTCTACATTGCACTGACCGAGACGTGACTCCAGGTCGAGTACCTCCTTCTCCAACCCCATGATTCTGAATTTCTGCCTCTTCCTCGACCCCCACGCATACTCTTGATTAAAGGCACGGACATGAGTCTCGCCCACATCCCAGCATAACCTCAAGAAGGGAAAGTCACCCTGCTTCCTTCTTCAGGAGTGATGAAATGAGTCCTGGAACCGCTCACCCTCCAGCAGCAGGTTTTAAAATGCCAGTACACTGACATCGTTCTGGCGCTGAACGGAATAAGCTCCGCCCACACCAGACTGTGATCAGAGAACAGCACCTAGCACATGGAAGCCTTTGGAACACAGCTGGCATACGCCCTGGAAATGTAGAGGTGGCCAATTCTGGACACTCTGACCTCAGGCCTCGCAAAAGGGAAGGCAATGGAATCAGGATGGAGAATTCACCAGACATCTACCAAGTCAAAGACCTTAATCAAGTCCCTCAACATCCCCATGGATGCTGAACTCTTCTGGGTACTGCACGGTCCTGCCTCTCGAGGGTGCAACTCAAATCTCCCCTGAGAAGGTTGAGTTTGCCTTCACTGGTGGAGCTGAGAAGAGTAGACATTTCCTCGAAGAAGCAAATCTCCTTGGGTCCCATCCAAGGTGCACGTACCTTCACAAAGTGAAGCACCTGCATTTGAAACAAATTGTGAGTAGGAGCAAACGGCCTGTGACATGCTCCATGACCCTCAAGATCTCTGGCTGATAAAAGAGGCCAACAAGACAGCCACCCCACCAGACCTGGGGACCAGGTAACTCATGAAGACCCTTCCCTGCCACTCCAGTAGCTTTGTCTCCTGAAATGGGATGGGTTTCTTACAGGAGGCTCACCACTGACTTTCGTTCCCCGAGGAATGAGAGGATATGAAATCTGTGCTGGGCCTTCCCACTGCCGTTGACATTGAGGCTACCTATGGATGTCTTCACAGCTGCAGGATCAGGATCAATGCCACCAGCATCAGTTAAAACAATGAAACCCAATTTACTAAGCAGGCAGAGGACCTTTTTCCCTTCCACTCCCTGAGGACACTATAAAGGAATCCCTGATATCACTGCTCATGTTCTTGTCCATTCCCAGGCCAACCAATAGCTGCCAAACAGACATGACTAGAAGCGGTAGAGAATTCCACCAGTCCATAGCCTTCTAGACTCTGTCTTGGCGACCAAGCGCCGTTTGCAAAAAGTCCTGGAGTACCCCGATGGGGATGAGGGGTACCTCATCTGCAAGCACCATGTCTCCCTCCACCATGTATAACTCGGCATTGCTCATGAAAGACGCCTAGTCCTCCTCCAGGATTGTCGCCTCTGACCCTTGACCCATGCCTCCTATTGAATGCTGGAGATGGTCTGGCGTCACCGGTTGGACACGCCCCTGCCTCTACCCCACCTTAACGGTCAACAACAGGATAATCCTTTGCAGGAATCTCCAAGTCTTGGAGTATACCAGACTTAAGCAGAACATTGACTAAAATGTTGGGCCCTCTGGGTGCTGGCAGTTCAGAAACCTGCTCCACTCAACACTGGTGCCCTCAGGGTAACTATCCCCATTGAAGTCCCTAGTCAGCACAGGCAGCACTTCGAGGCCTTCCAGTTCTTGTGGCATGGGCAAGACCTCAGCGGCCACATCCAACTCAGCCTCTGAGGTGCCTGGTTCAGTCACAGTGACTGCAGAGGCGGGTTCGTGTCCCCTCCCGTAGTGAGGTGGGAGAGGGGCTTCCAGGTACACTACTTGCTCACCCACAGGGGAGGTGTTGTTAAAACTGAACTTCCCTGGGCCCTCCAACCCCGAGAAGTAGTGGCTTTTTTGGGAAGGTGGGGGAACAAGAGACACCTCCATCTCTCTACTGTCTTGCTGCTGACTCTCTCCTTCAACAGTCCTCCCTTTCCTCTTTTCTTTCAGAGGTTTTGGGGAACATGAGGGGTCAGTAGAAACCAGGAGCACCACTTGCTTATTCGTGCATTTATCATCGACAGGCCCCAGGCCAGGCTCCAAAACCCGTGCTTTCGAAAGGCACTGGGTTGCTATCTTCCAGAAGGGGATTCACACCAAGCTGTGGGCTGAAAGTTTCACAGCCACCCAGGAAATCCTCCTGGGATGTGGCCCCCAAATGCTTGATTTTCTTCTAAGCCTTCTTCCTGTCGGATCCTGTCCTACCACCCCGCTGGCATCCTGGACCAAGGCAGCTCCTTTCTCCGGCGGCTTCGGAGTTGTTGCAAGGGGAGGGGTGACAGCCCAGCCACGACCACTCGGATGTTCATAGGCGCCTTGGAGGCAGGGCAAATCCTCCAGAGGTGCCACACCTCCTTACAGGCATGACCCTGTACACCCCAAGCTGATCCGAATACCTGGTAAGCCTCACCCTCATGCTCTGCTGTAAACGCACCTTCTAGGACTCCTTCCTGGGCCAGGTTGGCAAAAGGATGTCTCAGACCAAGCAGTAGTGCACCACGCCCAACCTCACCTCCCTGAGCTGACAGGGGTGGGAAAAGAAGGAGCTCTGATGGTAGAAAAAGCAGGAAATTTGATAAAATGACCCTCTAAGCAATTATTCCCAGAGGGTCAACAGGCAAGAACATCCAACTGATAGTAAGCCCCTTCTCCAGGGCCATGTATACCGCTTGCTCAGTTTCAGGAAGAACACCGCCTTCCCATACATTTTCGATGCAGCGACAATAGTGGGGGCACTGACTATCTCCACCAAGGCCGCTGCACATGCCTCAATGGTCATGTTAGGGTGAACGTAACATTTCACTCCGAGCTATTTGGTCAGGTGCGTGAAGATAGATGATGAAGCCCCTGGGGGTACAGAGGACACAAGATGCAACCAACCCCGCATAGGAATGACTGGGCCCCACCTCAGATGTTCCTTCAGAAGGTCTCACAGTCACCATCGCCCTCTCCACCAGGACCACCACCACCCTTTACACAAATAGCAGAAAGAAACTGTAAACAAAAAAAAGTCTTGTTAGGCCAGACCAGCTAGCTTAGTCCCTTAGGCAGCTGTGTCCCAACTCGCTGCCTAACCCATGGATCGAACAACATTTCTCTAATGCCCAAGGGTAACAGCCACTGACAGCAAAATGCAATAGTACAGGCCACAGCTGGGAAGTTATAATAAGGAGGGCCAGGCCTCAGTCAGTTACACAGCACCAGGAACCCGGGTTCCAATCCATCCTCGGGCAACTGTCTGTGTGGAGTTTGCATATTCTCCCTGTGTCTGCGTGGGTTTCCTCCGGGTGCTTCGGTTTCCTCCCACAGTCCAAAGTTGTGCAGGCTAGGTGGATTGGCCGTGCTAAATTGCCCATAGTGTTCAGGGATGTGTAAATTAGGTGGGTTATAGGAGGATGGATCTGGGTGGCATGCTCTGAGGGTCGGTGTGGACTTGTTGAGTCGAAGGGCCTGTTTCTACACTGTGGGGATTCTATGATTCTATGATCTATGATAATGCCTCTGAACTCATGGTATCTCACTTGAGAAAGCCTCCCACTTGCCCGTTATCCCTGTACCTGCGAACAGTGTATTCTAATCAACTCTTGGAAGTTCCTGTCTCAGACCATCAAAATTTGCCAGTTAAGAACTTTACAAGGCCTGTGCTTTTCCATAACTACTTTAAAACTAACAGAATTATGATCACTCGTCTCAAAGTGCTCCCCCACTAACAATTCAGTCACTTGCCCTGCCTTATTTCTCTAGTAGGTAAATCTACATATTGACAAAGAAAATTGTCTATATGGCATTTAGCAAATTCCTCACCATCCAAGCCTTTAAGAGTAGGGCAGTTCCAGTCTACGTTTGGAAAGTTAAAATGCCCAGCTGTTACAACCCTATTACAGCTGATAGTAGGAACTGCAGATGCTGGAGAATCCGAGACAAGGTGCAGAGCTGGATGAACACAGCAGGCCAAGCAGCATCATAGGAGCAGAAAGGCTGACGTTTCGGGCCCAGACCCAATATTACAGCTGTCTGCGGTCTCTCTACATATTTGTTCCTTGATTTTCCTCTGACTATCGGGGGGCCGATAGTACAATCCCATCCCTTTCTTATTTCTGAGTTCCACTCACATAGAGACATACAGCACAGAACCAGACCTTTCGGTCCAACTTATCCGCGTTGACCAGACAGCCCATTTACCAGCATTTGGCCCATATGTCTAAACCCTTTCTATTCATATACCCATCCAGAAGCATTTTAAATACTGTAATTGTACCCACCTCTTCCTCTGGCAGTTCGTTCTATACATGCACCACCCTCAATGTGAAGAAGTTACCCTCTCAGGTCCTCTTTAAATCTTGTAGCGTCTGTGAAGAAAAAAAATCAGAATTAGTGTTTCGGGTCCGGTGACCTTTCCTCAGAACTGAGCCAGACCCGAAATGTTAACTCTGATTTTTTCTTCAGATACTGCCAGACCTGCTGAGCCTTTCTAGCAACTTCTGCTTTTGTTCATGATTTACAGCATCCACAGTACTTTTGGTGCTTTTTAAATCCTACCCCTCGCACCTTAAACCTTTGTCCTCCAGTTTTGGACTCCTCCACTTTAGTGAAAAGTCCTTGGCTATTCACCCTACCCATGCACTTCATGAATTTATGAACCTCTGAGGTCACCCCTCAGTCTCTGACACTTCAGAGAAAAACACCCTAGCTATTTAGCCCCTCCCTGTAACTCCAACCCTGTACTCCCAGCAACATCCTTGTAAATCTTTTCTGCACCCTCTCAAGTTTAACAACATCCTTCCTATGGAAAGGTGACTACACAGTATGCAGTATTACATGCAGTATTCCAAAAGTGGCCTTACCAATGTCCTATACAGCCACACATGACATCGCCAATCAAAAACACCACTCCCCTTCCTCTCTTGCCTCCCTTTCCTTAAGCATTTAAAACCAGGAACAGCCAAAATCAGTGCATTAATCCAGACCTGTAAAAATTCAGACTTTGAACACTGAACAGCACACCGACCACACACCAAGGGCAACAGATGTATGGAACTCTCTTCTGCCAATGGCAATTAATGTTAGATCAACTGTTTGTTTTAAATCGGAAATCGATGGAAGTTTGTAATTGAGAAGTGTTCAGGGATATGGGACACGGAAGATAGGTGGAGTTTGGCTAACAATCAGCTATCGAATGGTGAAACAGACTTGAGGGAGTAAACATCCTCCTTCGAGTCCAAATGCTCACTTGGCTAGATCTGTACATGTCAACATTCATACCCTCCAGGTGATGGTGGTGAGTCTTCCCTATGTGGGGCTCAATCCTAGTGTCAGATTGGAAACTCTTGGATTTCAATCTAGTGACAGTGCTGAAATGGTGACAGACGTCCAAGTCAGCAGTGTGCATGATCCAGTGGATAACATGGAGGAGGTGCAGGTATACACCAAAAATAGGGCAAAGTCAACATGGTTTCATCAAGGGAAGGTCACGCCTGACAAATCTGCTAGGATTCTTTGAGGAAGTGGTTAGAGATGTTAATATAGTACATAGAACAGTACAGCACAGTAAAGGCCCTTCGGCCCAAAATGTTATGCCGAACTTTTACCCTAAACCTAAGGTCTACCTAACCTCCACCCCTGCCTTATACGATCATCCATATGCCCATCTAATAGCCACTTAAATGTCCCTAATGAGGCTGACTCCACTACCCTCTCCGGCAATGCATTCCACGCCCCTACCACTCTCTGAGTAAAGAACCTACCTCTGACATCTCCCCGATATCTACCGCCTTTCACGTTAAAACTATGTCCCCTCGTAAAAGCTACCTCCACCCTAGGAAAAAGGCTCTGGCTGTCTACTCTATCTATACCTCTGATCATTTTGTACACCTCTATCAAGTCACCTCTCATCCTTTGTCGTTCTAAAGAGGAAAGCCCGAGCTCTCTCAACCTTTCCTCGTAAGACCTTCCCTCCATTCCAGGCAACATCCTGGTAAATCTCCTCTGCACCTTTTCTAACGCTTCCACATCTTTCCTGTAATGAGGTGACAAGAACTGGACACAATACTCCAGATGCGGCCGAACCAGGCTTTTGTATAGCTGGAGCATAACTTCACGGCTCTTGAACTCAATCCCTCTATTAATGAAAGCTAACACACCATACGCCTTCTTAACAACTCTATCCACCTGGGTGGCAGCTCTCAGGGAACTGTGAACATGAACCCCAAGATCCCTCTGCTCCTCCACACTGCCAAGAATCTTTCCGTTAACCCTGTATTCTGCTTTCAAGTTTGTCCTTCCAAAATGAATCACCTCACACTTTTCAGGGTTAAACTCCATCTGCCACTTCTCAGCCCAGCTCTGCAT
>NW_025966603.1:33567-37000 GCF_021869965.1 Rhincodon typus
ACACCTCCTCCTTATGAACCTCAATCCCGTCTAGTCTAATAGACTGTCTAATAGTTGTCTTATAGTTGTCCCTCCGGAAAGCAGATAAGGGTGGGTTCCACCTCAAGCCGCACCTCCATCTCCTACCGACCAACCTCATCCCGCCCCATTGACCTGTGTGTCCTCCCTGGACTGACCTCTCCCCTTCCTAACTCCCTACCTACACTCACCTTTACTGGCTCCATCCCCGCCTCTTCGACCTGTTTGTTTCCTCTCCACCTATCCTCTCCTCTATCCCTCTTCTATCCGCCTCCCACTCTCTCCCTATTTATTTCAGAACCCCCTTCCCCTCCCCCTTTTCTGATGAAGGGTCTAGGCCCGAAACGTCAGCCTCTCTGCTCCTATGATGCTGCTTGGCCTGCTGTGTTCATCCAGCCCTGCACCTTGTTGTCTCGATCACCAATCCACTGTGTCTGTGTTACCATTGCCTCTACTTGCTCAGACAGCTAAAGAAATGTGGCATGCCACAATGACTCGTACCAATTTTGATATATACGCTTTAGAAAGCAGACTATCTGGCTGCATCACAGCTTAGTATGGCAACTGTTCCGCCCAAGAGCACAAGAAATTGCAGAGAATTGTGAACATCGCCCAGGCCATCACAGCAACAGCCTTCCTTCCCTTAAATAAGAACCAAAAGAACTGTGGATGCTGTAAATCAGAAACAAAAACAGAAGTTGCTGGAGTTTTTTTCTGAAGAAGGGTCCAGACCCGAAACGTCAACTTTCCTGCTCCTCTGATGCTGCTTGGCCTGCTGTGTTCATCCAGCTCTACATGTTGTTATCTCAGAAGTTGCTGGAGAAGCTCAGCAGGTCTGGTAGCATCGGTGAAGAGAAATCAGAGTTAACACTTCCGGTTCAGTGACTCTTCCTCAGAACTGATTTCCATCGAATTCGTCTACACATCCCACTGCCTCGGGAAAGCAGCCCACACAACCAAGGACCCTTCCCATCTCTTTTATACTCTCTTCCACCCTCTTCCATTGGGCAGAAGGTAAAAAAGTTTGAAAACATTCCAACAGATCAAAGAAACAGCTTCTTTCCTGCTGTTTTCAGACTTATGATTGGACCTCTCATGTATTGAAGTTTATCTTTCTCTGCACCTTCTCTGTAGTTGTAATCTGCATTGTGCTCTATTGCCTGGATATGTAAGGTATGATTTGTCCAGATAGTGCACAAAATATACTTCTCACTGTGCCTCGGTACATGTAACAATAATAAATCAAATCAAATCAAAAATATTAATGTGACTTGACCATCACACACTGCTCTGATATGAATATTAAATCTGTCTTAATGAATCAGATCTTCATGGACAATTTCTATTTTTATTTCGTCAAGGAAATCAGTTGAAAAACTCAGAAGAGGAATCTCTAGAGGAAACTTCCGTTAGTTTCAATTCTATTTCATAAGAATTACTTTGGTTTATTCTCACAGAGTCAGAAAGTGTGTATCCTCGATGGACAGAGCAGTGTGGAGCACTTCTGCTGTTCACTCTCACTCTGTTTTTTCCACAGATTCCTCTTACCCAGAGGGTTCCAGGTGTCACACTACGATTCCAATGGGACTCTGGTGACAGAAACAGACACTGAAATGGTGAGTAAACACTTCAAACAGAGACAGGGCTGAACTCGATCGTTGTCAGAGGTGATGCTTGGGCAGAGATTTTCATGTTGCAGTTCTTGCCCCCAACTCACCTCCCCCCCCCAACCCCACCACATCACCTCAGGAATGATTGTGTAGTCTCAGGATCAGTCCTGGATCTCTTGTGAGTCTCCGTTCTTCCAAAGTTACCCAAACCCCAGAGTGTCAGTCTGCTATTCAACTGCAGGGGCATTGCAATCTGGAGCATTGAGACTTGGAAATGAGGAGCTGGAGTAGGCCATTCAGCCTTTCAAGCCTGCTGCACCATTCAGTATGATCTTGGCTGATCTTCGATCTCAACACCACATTCCCATTTCTCCCCATACCTTTGATTGTCTTCAGAATCTACAAATGGAACTATCTCCGTTTTGAATAGATTCAGTCGCCTAGTCTTTGGCCTTCTAAGGATTTCCACAAGTTGACCAGTCTCTGAGTGAAGAAATGTTTCCTGATCTCAGTCTTAAATGAACAAAAGCAAAAGTTGCTGGAAAAGTTCAGCAGGTCTGGCAGCATCTGTGAAGAAAAATCAGGTTAATGTTTCGGGTCTGGTGACCCTTCCTCAGAACCTCAGTCTTAAATAGAACATAGAATAGTACAGCACAGTACAAGTACTTTGGCCGCAATGTTGTGCCGACCTATTATCCTACTCTAAGATCAAACTACCCTGCATATCCTACATTTTACTATCATCCATGTACCTATCTAAGAGTCGCTTAAATGTCCCTAATGTATCTGACTCCACTACCACTGCCAGCAGCGCACTCCACGCACCCACCACTCTGTAAAGAACCTACCTCTGATATCTCCTCTATACCTTCCTCCACTCACCTTAAAATTATGCCCCCTCGTAACAGTAATTTCTGCCCTGGGTAAAAGTCTCTGGGTATCCACTCTATCTGTGCCTCTCATCATCTTGTACACCTCTATCAAGTCACCTCTCATCCTTCTTCACTCCAATGAGAAAGGGCCTAGCTCCCTCGACCTCATAAGACCTGCCCTCCAGTCCAGGCAGCATCCTGGTAAATCTCCTCTGCACCCTCTCTAAAGCTTCCACATATTTCTTATAATGAGGTGACCAGAACTGAACACAATATTCCAAGTGTGGTCTAACCAGGGTTTTATAAAGCTGCCTCGCGGCTCTTAAACTCAATTCCCCTGCCAATGAAAGCCAACACACCATGCGCCTTCTTAACAACCCTATCAACTTGGGTAGCAGCTTTGACGGATCTATGGACATGGACCCCAAGATCCCTCTGTTCCTCCACACTGCTGAGAATCCTGGTCTAGCCATTTTCCTGAGATTGTAACCCCTAGTTCTAAACAACACCCCCACCAACAAGGGAAAATATGCTCCCTAATTCCAGTCCGTCCAGCCCTGTTTGAATCTTAGACATTTCAATCAGATCCCCTCTCGTCATCAGCTGGCACAGTGGCTCAGTGGTTGGCACTGCTGCCTCTCAATACCTGGGACCCAGGGTCAGTTCCACCCTTTGGTGACTGCCTGTGTGGAATTTGAGCTTTCTCTCTGTGTCTGTGTGGATTTCCTTCAGGTGCCCTGCTTTTTTCCCCACAGTCCAAAGATGTACAGGTTAGGTGGATTAGCCATGTTAAATTGCCCATAGTGTCCAGCGACGTCCAGGCTAGGCAGGTTTGCCATTGGAAATGGAAGGATATGGGGAAAGGGTAGGGAAGGTGAAGAATGTGGGTGGGATCTCTTTAGAGGGACAGTGTGGACTCGGTGGTAAGAATGG
>NW_025966604.1:0-11571 GCF_021869965.1 Rhincodon typus
TTAATGATGCAGTGTGAGGGGTGTGGCAGTTGGGGTTTGGTGGGGGGGATGGTGGGGAGGAGAGGGGTGCTACTGGCCAGCGCTTCGGTGGGTCAGTGTGGAACAGATGAGTTGAATGGCCTGCTTCCACACTGTAGGGATTCTATGATGTCCTGGAACTGAGATGGCTGACCTCAAACAAGAAGGGGATAGAGAGTTTGAGGAATGGTGCTGGTGGGGAGGAGAGAAAGATAGACTGAGAAACATCCACCTACTCTCACCACTCCTTCGGGCCCTTAGGAGACAGAATTCAAATGGCCATCATACATCTCTTTTCAGCCGTTTACCTCTGGTCAGAATGAATCCTTTACGGTCACTGAGTTCATTTTCCAAATGTGTTCACAGCCATAAGGTGTTACAGTCTCTGGTTTACTCTCTGTTCCTGTATCACTCTCTTTCTTCTCTCTCTGTCTTTCACTCTCTGTTGTAATCTCAAAACACATCATTGAGCAGCAGACTGACTTCAAAGAGTGCAACAAATGTAAACTTTTCCTGGGACTTTGTATCGAGTGGTAACCAATATTCATTTGCCAGATGTAAATTGTGAAGATCTTCTGTTCAGGGCTGGACACAAAATGCGGTGCTCTTTTGGGGTGATTTTATCTTACTCTGCAGTCAATCGTCTTTTGAATGGTTTTTTTAACTAGTCATATCAGCAATTTGGTGACAGCCAACCACAGTGCAGTTTGTGGTTTGGACAGGCACGAGGTGTATATCAACACACAATCCAGATGGTCCTGAACTTTCCATCTGCAGACCAGTCTTGTTCTAATGTTGCAACAATCCCTGCAGTTACCCTTATTTTTAACTAAACTACGTCTCCCACTAATCCTTTATTTTTGGTCTTTATTTGTCAAAATTACCTGCTTTAACTGGTGTTTCTCAATGTTCCATTTCTGTGAGTACATCCATTCTCAGTATTGCACTCTCTGAGTTCCTGCACATCCAAGTCACATGGGGATCATTGAGCCATCACTCTCTCATAATTGCGCCAGACTCTTCCGTGCTTCTGTTTTCTTCCCCCTGTGCTTTGTATACAAATTTTATGTTTAGTGAGTAGCAGATCTAAATCTCTAACTGACACTGATGTTCCTGCGTCTATTAATGCTTTGCACTGCAGCCCTCTCTCAATGCTGCTACCCATAGACAGGCGTCAGGGTCACTTCTATGGGCTGTTGCAACCTCTTGGTCTTTGGTTTTCAGGCAACTGCTCAATTAATACTCAACAGTTGTTGATTTGTTATGTCTCTTGGATCCATAGCAACCTTGTCTACTTCACCTCTCATGTGCTTTAACCTTCTCCATTAGTCTCCCATGTGGGACTTTATGAAAAACCTTGCTAAATCCATACAAGCTACGTCAATGAATTTCCCTCATCCACAAACTTGACTACATTTTCAAAAAATTATAACAAATTTGTGAGGCATGATCTCCCTCTGCGAAAGCCATGTGGACTATCCCTAATTAACCTGTGCCTTTCCAAGTGCATATTAATTTGGTCCTGCACAATTTTCTCCAATACTTTCCCAACTACTGACATGAGACACAGAAGTCTGTGATTGCCTGGTTCATCTCTATTACCCCTCTTTAAAAGGTAGAACCACATTAGCCTTCCTCCAGTCTTCTGACACTTGCCCCATAGTCAGAGAGGAATTAAAAATTTGTCAGAACACCTGCAATTTCCTGTTTTGCCTCCCAAAACAGCCTGGGATACAATTCATCCAGGCCAGGTCATTTAGTAAATTTTTTGGACTGACAGAGCCTCCAATGATGCCCCATTTCCTGTGTCAAACTGTGCACCTTTCTCAAGTCCCTTTTCCTGAATTTTTTTCCAAAGTGGGGGGGTGGGGGTGTTGAGGGGAGTTTGAGAGAGATGGGGAGGCAGAGAGAAAGAGATATACATACATACAGGGAGAGATAGACAGAGAACCAGAGTGAGAGATAGCAAGCCAATGGAGAGAGAGGGAGGGAGCTAGATCAAGATAGAGAGCTAGAGCTACAGACAGAGAGCAGTGAAAAAGAGACAGAGAAAGACACAGAGTGAGAGAGTGTGACAGGGAGAAATATGGACAGAGAGGGAGAGATACACAGACAGAGAGAGGTGGAGTGAAAGAGAGATAAAGATAGAAATACAGTGCTGTTGAGGTGGGGGCGGGGTGGGGCGGTGGTGGGAAAGAGATTCCGGACAGAGAGAGAGAGACAGAATAGAGAGATGCAGCAAGAGAGGGATGAGAATGAGAGAGCGGGGGAGATGGAAGGACTAGAAAGAGATATAGAGATAGTGATAGAGAGATGGAGACAATGAGAAACAGAGGAGAGTAAAAGAGACAGAGAAAGTAATGAGAGAGTTCAAGAGAAAGAGCAAGACAGAGATAAATGGGATGAGAGGGTGACAGATAGGGAGACAGTGAGACATGGGCAACATGGTAGCCCAGTGGTTAGCACTGCTGCCTCAGAGCACGGGACCCAGGTTCAATTCCACCCTCGAGCGACTGTGTGTAGTTTGCACATTTTCCCCGTGTCTGCATGGGTTTCCTCTGGGTGCTCCAGTTTCCTCCCACGATACAAAGATGTGCAGATTAGGTGGATTGGCCAGGCTAAATTGCCCATAGTATCTGGGGATGTACAGGCTAGGTGGGTTAGCCATGGGAAATGCAGGGTTACAGGGAGAGGATAGAGGGGGTGGGTCTGGGTGAGATGCTGGTCAGAGGGAAGGTGTGGACTTGTTGTGCCAACTGGTCTGTTGCCACACTTTAGGGTCTCTATGATAGTTATAGAGAGAGAGAGGGGCTGACCAAGAGATACAGAAATAGAATAGTAATAGGGAGAGATATAGACAGAGACAGAGACAGAGAGATGGGGTAAGAAAGAGATAGCAAGAGATAGAAATACAGATATAGACAGTTTTACAGAAATTCAGGGAGAGATAGAGAGCGAGAGATGGGCAAAGAGAGAGTGATAGAAAGACACAGCGAAGGGGGTGCAAACACGGGGGAAGAGTGGGTAAGGGACAGCTAGACAGAAAGTGAGAGATAGAGAGTGAGATGGAGAGAGAGACACACACACACAGATGGAGGGAGAAATGGGAAGAACGGGTCAGTGGCTCAGTGGTTAGCTCTGCTGCCTCACAGCACCAGGGGTCTGGGTTTGATCCCAGCCTCGGCTGTCAGTCTGTGTGGAACTTGCACATTCTCCCCGTGTCTGCATGGGTTCCCTCTGGGTGCTCTGGTTTCCACCCACAGTCGAAGGATGAGCAGATTAGGTGGATTGGCAATGTTAAATTGCCCTGTAGCGTCTAGGAATGCACAGGCTAGGTGGATGTAGGGATTCTATGAAGAGAGAGAGAGAGAGATAGTGAGAGCAGTGGAGAGACAGAGAGTCAGAGATGGGCAGAGGGAGATAGTGAGCTGACAGACAGGGGAAATCATGGGAGAGAGCTGGAGCTACAGAGAGATAGGTATAGACAAAGAATTAGTGAAAGACACGGAGGGATAGACAGAGAGAAATATAGGGCAAAACAGAGTGAAAGAGGCACAGAGAGCAAGATATACAGCAATAAACAGAGTGATCACCAGAGAGGCTGTTAGGGAGAGGGAGAGGGAGATTTACAGAGAGACAAAGACATTTCGAGAGCTAAAGAGGCGAAGAGAGACGGAGTGAGAGAGATGAAGCAAGATCGAGACAGAGAGAGAGAGAGAAAGAAAGATGGTGAGAGAAAAAGACAAGGCGAGAGAGAGGTAAGGAGCGAGGGAGGTAGGGGAGAGTGAGAGGGAGAGACCAAGGAAGAGAGATTTTTTGACAGACTGCAAGAGATAGAGATAGAATGATAGAGAGTGAGCAAGATTGAGAGAGTGAATGAGAGACAGAAACAGAGAGATAGAGGGACAGATACAGTGAGACATACAGAGTAAGATAGTGAGGGAGAGAGAGGGATAGAGGAATCGAGAAAAAAGAGGGGGATAGTGGCAAGGGGGGGAAGAGGGAGATCAGCAAGGTGGGGTTGGGCAGACATAGATGGGGAGAGACAGAGGGACAGATCAAGGAGAGAGATAGCACAGAGGGAGACACAGCACAGCCATGAGAGCTCAGGGAGAGTCAGACAGAGTACAGTGGAGGATACAGTGAACAATACAGAGGTGGAGAGAAAATAGGGGAGGGGGGGACGGAGCGAGAGAGAGAGAGAGAGAGAGAGAGAGAGAGACACAGATCAAAGGACCAAGAGATTGAAGGAGAAAGATCTCAGGGGAGAGGTCTCCCTTGATCATGAGGGGTATTGGCAGGGGAGTCGGGGTTGGGGTTGGAGAGCTGGAGGGCGATAGAGAGTGGATTGGGACAGGGATACAGGGGAGCGATTCAGGGAGGGAGAGAAACACCTCATGAGAGACTATTCTTACCATCATAAATGTCTGGGAACTGTCTCACTAATCCAGGTCCCACATTGAGAACAACCAAATAATGCGGGTGAGCAGAGTGGGCCATGTTAGTGAGTTAGTTACAATGATATCAGACCACACACAAGGAAGCAGCCACTGCAATACAAATGCAGAGGTGATGATTGGGTCTGTACCCGAGAGGGGGGAGCAGGATGTCTGAGAGGGGACAGACAGGGCATCCAAGGCAGATAGGGTGGCCGAGGAGAGGAGATCGGCTGTCCGAGGTTGGGGGTTGGTCACAGGGAGAGACAGAGCACCGTCGAACATAGTACAGTACAGCACAGCAACAGGCCCTTCAGCCTACAATGTTGAGCTGAACAGGACACTAAATCAAACCAATCCCTTCTGCCTGCCCTTGGTCCATATCCCTCCATATTCGTGTGCTTATCTAAAAGCCCCTTAAACATCCCTATCGTATCTGCCTGCACCTCCACCCTGGGCAGTGGATTACACACTCCTACCACACTATTTAAAAAAAAATCCTCCTCACATCTCCTTTAAACTTTACCCCTCTCACCTTAAGTGCCTGCCTCCTAGTATGAGACACTTCAACTCTGGGAAAAAGATTCTTGCTGTCAACCAAAATGATGCATCTCAATTTTATACACTTCTATCAAGTGTCCCCTCAGCCTCTGTCACTCCGGAGAAACAACCCAAGTTTTTCTTATGTCTCCTTGTAGCTATTACCCTCTAATCCAGGCAGCATTCTGATCAACATCTTCTGCACCTTCACCAAAGCCTTCCTGGAATGTGGTGACCAGAGCTGAATGCAATACTCAAAGTGCTGCCTGCCTAAAGTCCTATAAAATTGCAACATGACATCTCGATTCTTGTACTCCATTTCCCGACCTTTCTATTTGCTTGGCCACTTTCAGGGTGCTATGGACTTGAACGCCAAGATCCCTCTGTACATCAATGCTGGTAAGGGTCCTGCCATTGACTGTACAGTTTTCCTTAATATTTGATCTCCCAAACTGCAGCACCTCACACTTGCCCAGAATAAACTCCATTTCTCAACCCATATCTGCAACTGATCTATATCCAACTGTATCCTTTGACAACCTTCTATACTATTCACAACTCCACTAATCTTTGTGTCATCTGCAAACTTACTAACCCACACATCTACATTGTCATCTAATACATTTATATATATCAGAAACAGCAGAGGTCCCAGTATGGATACCTGTGGAGCATAACTAGTCACAGACCCCTATCCTTGGTCTTCTATGGACAAGCCAATTCTGAATCCACGTGGCCAGGTCACTGCGGATCCATGCATCTTGATCTTCAGGATGAGCCTACCTTAAGGGACTTTTTTGAAAACCTTCCTAAAATCCACACAGACAATATCCCCTGCTCCACCCTCATCAATCACCTTTGTCACCTCCTGAAAAAACTCAATCAAGTTAGTAAGACATGACCTGCCCTGCACAAAGCCGTGCTGACTGCTCCTATTTAGTCCCTAACGTAAATCCTATCCCAACCATGTAGTTCCCAACCATGAATGGGAGTCTCACTGGTCTGTAGTTTCCTGGATTATCCCTATTCCCTTTCTTGAGCAGTGGAACATTAGCTACATGCCAGTCTGCCAGGACCTCTCCAATGGCTTGTGAGTATATAATGATCTTGGTCAAGGTCGCAGCAATCTTGCCTCTCTCAATAAATCGTGCAGATACCATTGGGCCCTGGGGACTTATTCACCTTAATGCTCTTCAAGAGACCCGACACCACTTTTTACTTGATCTCACTTACGAGAATGTTGCGTGGGATGAAAAGTCTTGGTTATGAGGGAACATATGATAGGCTATGTTTGTTTTGCTTGGAGCAGAGGAGGCTGATTGATTGAAGGATAGGCATTGGATTATGAAAGGCATAGACAGGGTAGAACGTGAGAATCTTTTCCCCATGGGGGTCTTCTTGTTAAGGTGAGGAATAAGTGCACAGGTTTCTGGAAAAAGCTCAGCAGGCCTGGCAATATCTGTAAAGAAAAAAAATCAGAATTAACATTTTGGGTCCAGTGACCCTTCCTCAGAACTGCCAGTTTTTTTTATCTTCACAGATGCTGCCAGACCTGCTGAGCTTTTCCAGCAACTTCTGCTTTTGTTCCTGATTTACAGCGTCCATAGTTCTTTTGGTTCTTATGTGAGGAATAAGTGGTTTGGAAGGGATCTGATGAAACTTTTTTTTTAACTGGGGTGGTATGAACATTGAATGTGCTGCCCAAGAGGATGGGGGAGGCAGAGAGTGTCGCAATATTTAAGAAACTTCCAGATAAGCACTTAAAACGCCAAGGCATGGCACGTTATGGATCAAATGCAGGAAAAATGAATTACTCTAGTTTGGTGTTTGTTGGTCAGCTTTGACATGGTGGGGGAAAGAGTGTGGGTGAGGAACCTGTTTCTATGTTCCATGACTGTGTGAGCACATACATGACCCTGTGAGCACATACATGATCCCAACACTAACATATCCTCATGTTATATAGAGATAAACCTACCCGACTAGGACTGTACCCTAGAGTTGAACTGTGACAGACTTGTCTCCAACAGTACTATACCCAACTCGTATGCGATGAATTGATTAGACTTAGTGTTACATGTGCCTTTATAGATGCGAAAGAGTGAGGTCACTGGAAGTACTGATTTCAATGGGGATAAGTAACTCTGAGTTATATTTAGGTAAGGAGCAGTTGAGCCATGACAGGGTGTGACTGAGGATGTGAGCAAGGGTGTGTGAGGGAGAGAGAGTGATCGTGAGTGTGAGAGAGAGTGATCAAGAGTGTGACAGAGTGTGATCGTGAGTGTGAGTGTGAAAGAGAGAAGCACACCTCTATGTGGTCTGTCATTGTTCGGTTGGCATCCCTTTCTCAAGCATAAGAACCCTCCCTTATCTCTGTCATTTCCTCCAGTGCCCACAACACATCTTATGTCTGGAAGTGCCTACAGCCTTTTTATATATAACATCCTCTTGTTCTGGCAATTCCTCACAAATCTCAGTCCTCAATTCCCCCACTGCCCTGTCGATCTCCAGGACATTTTAAATCCCTCTGACATTTTGCTTGCACCTCTGTAACTTCTTCACAATGCACTCTTTATGTGAAATTGCCCCCATGCCCTGGACCCCTCTGTACCTCTTTCATCAATTCCAACACATACTGTTCACCCAACCTCTGGAAACGCTTCCAGCCACAGCAATTTGTACTGGGGCTTTGTCATATCATTCAACCCATGATCACTCACCACATCTCTGCCATCAAGTCTAGCACCGACAAATCACCCTGTTTCTATCATCTCATTACACCCCAACAATGTTTCCTCTTTCTTCAATGCCACCTCCTGCAACTGGAACCCCCACTATCCCTTGAAAACCTGCAGCCACAAAGTTCCCTTTCTCTTTATTCTCATCAAGTGGTGACAATGCTCCTAGCTCTGCAATATCCCCTGGTCCCTGCAGCTCTCCTTGCGTTCTTGCAGCCTGTACAACCATCCCAACCTTCTGTCCATCCGGCAGTTCCACACAAGCCTCCTCATTGATGTAACCTCCTTCAGACTCGACAGCCTTCATGTCTTGTAACATCCTCCAGCCCCAACAACTCTTTAATCTTCAGACTGCAGCCTCATCTAGGCTTGTAGACATCTGTCCCTCTTCCCATAACATGCTTCTGCTCCTAAGATCTTCCACTCCATGGAATTTCAGTCACCTCCCACGCCCCCTTCTACGCCTGCAAGTACATTCCATCTTCGAAAATCCACTCGATTTTTATACTCTCTTTGAGCCATGATAGTTTTCACCAACTCTATTACATCCACTGGATGGTACAATCCTCCCTGAGAGTGTGTACATCAGGAAAATGTTTCAACTATAGTGCAGACATTGTGCGGGAGCTTCATTGATACATCATCCAGGCTGGATACATCTTCAGAAACAATCCATCAGTTGAATCAAAGTCTTGCCTTTTCTTTGCTTCCCTTCTACTTTCCCATTCTGTTGTCTCCCCACAACATTGTGCACCCTGGAATATTTACATCCCAGCCTTGATCATCCAGTAACCATTTATGATGGTGAAGAGATCAAAACCATTTCCCTGTCTTCATGTCGCTAGTGTATCGATATTATAGCAGATGCTTCATGCAGTCAAATTAAAAAACCGTCAATATATGTTTTAACCACTATGTAACCACTTGGTTGCTGATGCCCAATTTCAGTTAAGCCCTTTGTCCCTTCTTGTGCTTTTCTGCTGTCTTGAACTACATTAAGGTGAGGAGGAAAGATATGAAAGGGACTTGAGGGGCAACTTTTTCATGCAGAAGGTGGTGCATGAATGGAATGAATTGTCAAAGGAAGTGGAGGAGGCTGCTACAATTACCACATGTAAAAATGCATCTGGATGCGTACATAAATAGGAAAGGTTGAGACGGATATGGGCTAAAGGCTGGCAAATGGGACAAGATTAATTGAAGATATCTGGTTGGCATGGATGAGTTGGACCGAAGGGTCTATTTCTATGCTGTGTTCTATTCTATGACTCTACATATATTTGGAAGCATTGGTGTTCTGTCCCACTCGTTATTTATATGCCTCGGGGTGGTTGGCATCACTTCCTCTTCCGTTTTTCAGTGGTTTGTATATTGGGTCCAGTTCAATGTGTTTGTTGACAGAGTTCCAGTTGGATTGCCAGGCCTCCAGGAATTCCCTGGCATTTCTCTATTCGGCTCGTGCTAATATGGATGTGTTGTCCCAGTCAAATTTGCGTCCTTCTTTGTCCGTGTGTATTGAGACCAGTGTGAATTGGTCGTGTCTCTTGGTGACTAGTTGTTGTTCATGTATCCTTATTGTCAATTTGTTTCCAGTTTGGCCAATGTAATATTTTTCACAGTCCTTACATGGAATTTTGTGTATTATGTTAGTTTTATTGGTTGTGGGTATGGGATCCTTTACTTTTGTTAGTAGCTGCCGCAGGGTAGTTGTTGGGCTACCAGGGTAGCTGAGGGGTCTGAGTCATCTTGTGGTCATCTCTGATATGTCCCTGATGTATGGTAAGGTGACTAGTGTGTCTGGCTGTGTTGTGTCTTCTTGTTGTAGCCTGTTGCAGAAATAATGGCTGATTGTGCTTTTTGGGTATCCATTCCTTTTAAAAACTCTGTATAGGTGCTCCTATTCTGCTTTGCGTAATTCCAGGTTGCTGCAATGTGTTGTGGCTTATTTGAATAATGTCCTGATGCAGAACTAGAAGTAATATCAACCACCCCAGCAAACTGAGGCATATAAATAACAAGTGGGATAGAATACCAGCGTTTCACCAGAGGCATACTGACGATGTTACCTAGCAGGGTAACAAAATGTCTGCAACCAAATACACCCAGCAAGCAAGTCTACAACCTCATCCACAACCTGAGCTACTAATCTTCCTGAAAACTTTAAATGCGGGGTTACAGGGATACTGTAGGGGGAGGTGAGCCTGGGTAGGATGCTCTCCAAAAAGGTGGTTCGGACTTTTGGGCCGAATGGCCTGTTTCCACACCGTAGTGATTCTCTGATTCTATCTCTGCATTCCGCCCTCAAATCTCCTCCGCTACATAGAATCCTCAGCGCCCCTTTGAAGAGTATTCCACCCAAACACAGCCCCCTTCTCTTTCTCTGTAACCCTGCTTTCCCCATGGCTAATCCATCTAACTTACACACCTATGCGGACACTATGGTCAACACAGCACGGCCAATCCACCTAACCTGCACATCTTTGGACTGTGGGAGGGATCTGGAGCACCCGGCAGAAACCGACGCAGACACTGGGAACATGTGCAAACTCTACACATTAGGTGGAATTGAACCCGGGTCCCTGGCATTGTGAGGCAGCAGCGCTCGCCACTGTGTCCCCCGCCATCTCTTTCCCCCAACCCCATCCATCTCCACACTCTTTCCCAATCCCCAGACCATCTCTACACTGAAGTCTTTAAATCGCTACCCCTCTGCCTCCATCTCTGTACTCCACTGTCCAACATCCACCACCCACCTGTCCATCTCCCCACTCCAGTTCATCCCCGCACTGCACTCTCTAAATCCCAATCTTTGCAGTCCATCTCTGGATTCCAGTGTCCAACATCCACCCCCACTACCAGTCCATCTCTTCACTCCACCCTCCAACTGACAAAGGAGTAGATACCGATCTGGTTTGGAGAGTGAATAGCTGTTAATGGTTCACAGTGTAAAGGCAGGCTATTTGACAATGATATTGGGGGAGGGGTGTGGAGTGCGGACATGGATTGGAGGCTGGTGGGCTGGTTGGTTGGGGGGGCGCAGTGGCGGTTGGAGTTACGGAGTGCAGAGATGGACCAGAGGCAGTGGGATGGGTGGTTGCTGTTGGAGGGCAGAGATTCTCCCGGAGTGGGGATACGTTGGAGATCAGAGATCTCCTGAAAGGTTGTTTGGAGTGTGGAGACTGACCAGAGGGAGGGAGGAGTGATTGAAGGTTGGACTGTGGACATGTTCTGGAGAGGGGTGGAGTGGGATGGACTGCAGAGACAGTCATAGCCAGTGTTGTGCGGCGAGGGGAGGGGGGCGGGTTGAGGGTGGAGTGCAGAGATGTACCAGGAAGTGGGTGGTGGGGAGATGGACTAGATTGGGGGGTGAGGTGGTTTGAGGATCGAGTACGGTGTTGGGCCAGGGAGTGGGGTGTGGGGGAGTGCGGAGATGGATCAGAGCATGGGGACATTGGGAGTGGTCAGGGGTGTCGGGGGGGGTGGTGGTGTGGTTGAAGCGTGGAGAGCAGCAATGGACCAGAGGCAGATGTGGGCTGAGTGCGGCGGTGTACTGGAGTTGGGGAGTGGAGTAATGCAGAAGTTGCCCTAATTGGGGGGGTGGGGTGGAGGTGGCTTGGAGGATGGATGGCAAGATGGAACAGAGTGGGGTGGAGATGTACTAGAGGGAGGAGTGTTGGAGTCGGGACGGTTGATTTGGGAGGGCAGAGATCTGTGGAGGTCGGGGTGGAGTGCAGAGATGGACTGGAGGCAGATTTTGGAGGGGTGGCATTTGGAGGCAGGAGGACGTAGTGCGGAGAGGGATAGGAGAGAGCCGGGGTGAGAGGGGGAGTCGGGGAGTG
>NW_025966604.1:31571-37000 GCF_021869965.1 Rhincodon typus
CAACCTAACTCCCTGTACTCGTTTTTCACATTCTCTGTCCTTTTTCTACCAACGTCAGCGGTACTGACGTGTACATGACTGCTGGTTGCTCACCCTCCCCCTTAAGGATCCTGAAGACACGATCCGAGACATCACGGACCCTGGCACCCGGAGGCAACCTACCATCCGTTCGTCACGTTTGCATTCACAGAACCGCCTGTCTGCGCCTCCAAATATTGAATCCCCCACTACAATTGGTCTCCTATTCTCCCCACTTCCCTTCTGAGCTACAGAGCCAGACCTTGTACCAGAGACCCGGTCCCTGTGGTTTACCCCTGGTAGGTCGTCCCCCGCAACAGTATCCAAAACAGTATACTTATTGTTGAGGGGAACGACCACGGGGGATCCCTGCACTGACTGTTTGCTGCCCTTCCCTTTTGTTACTGTCACCCAATTGCCTTTGTTCTTAGGAGTAACTGTGTCCTTGTAGCTCGGTTCTATCACCACCTCAGCCTGCTGAATGATCCCGTGTTCATCCAGCACCAGCTCCCTAACGCAGTCTTTGAGGAGCTGGAGCTGGGTGCACTTCCCACAGGTGAAGTCAGCTGAGTCTTACCTCCCAAATCCTGCAGGAGGAACATTGCACCGCCCTGACCGCCATCCCCTCTCAATTTAAACTTCCCCGGAAGATTTGTAAAAAGTAGAGAATAACTTATTTACCCGTTTATTCTTAGGTTAGAGGAGATGGAAGGGTGGGAGACACCACTCTTGTGGGGTCTCGGGTTTTGATTCCGCCCAAACTATATTTCCCAGGGGTCTCCTCCTCCGTCGCCAAAGCACTAACGGTAAGTTATTACACTCGCCGCTTACCTTCCCAGCAGTCCCCTCGCGCTCTCTCCCGACTCCCGCCGCTGAACAAATGTGTTCGTTTGTTCTCCATCTGCTAAGATTGTACAGATCTGAACTGTTTCAGAGACTATGTATGTATATAAAGATATGTAATAAATAAAATACATTTTGGAAATAAAAAAACTCTTTCCCTGCCCCGCCAAACTGTGTTGCAGTGTTTCAGGATGCAGTCACACCCCTTACATTGACTCTCACAAATTGGGTCAGGGATAGGAGAATGTGACAACAAGCAAGGCAAGTAGAGGATCCAGGAGGTGGTGCTGAGGGAGCTTCAGCCCTTGAGCTTATCTGACAGGTTTGAAATCCTTGCTCTCTCTGTGGCTGAGAGTAGGTCTGTGGAGAGGATGAGAAAACTGACCATAGCAGCGTGGCACAGCCAGACATTCAAGAGGAAGGAGAACAGAGAAATGTAGTTGTAATTGGGATAGCAAAGTCAGGGAATAGGCATTGTCCTTGTGGCCAGGAATGAGAGTTCTAAAGGCCGTTTTGACTGCCGGATGCCTGGGATAAGGTTATCTCATCTGGGCTGCAGAGGAAAGAACTTCAAGTGGGAGGCGAAAGTGGCCCAGGTGGATACCAACAATATAGGCAGAAAGAGCCAAGAGGTTCTGATGAGGGAACATGAGCAGCTAGGGGCTAATTCAAAAAACAGAACCAAAAAGGTAGTCATGTCTGGATTGTGCCCTGAGCAACGAGCAAATCGGCACAAGGTCAACAAGATTAACGAGGTAAACACGTGGTTCAAAGGATTTGTGTGGGAGAAATGGGCTCGAATTCATGGGACATTGGCACCAGTCCTGGGGAAGGAGGGCCATGATGTGGAGGTTCTGGTGTTGGACTGGGGTAGACAAGAGCAGAAATCACACAACACCATAGATGCTGCGGTTACTTCAGGATTCTAAGTGAATCGCATAACTAGAGTTGTGGATGGTGCTTTAAACTACATAGTGGTGGAGCAGGTTGAATTCCATTGAAAATTATGAAGAAGGTAAAGGAGGGGAGGACTCAGCAGAGGTCATTAAAGTTTCCAGAACAAGTAAGAGAAGGAAGAGTATGGAAAGCATTAGGAACCTAACTTTAGGCACAGCAGATAAGGGGACAACTATGAGAAGGGGGTTGAGGAGGAAGTCAACAGAAGATTGAGAGTTTTGTATTTAATACACGCAGAATTTGAAACAAACTCAATGAGCTTACACAGTGTGGAGCTGGAGGAACACAGCAGGACAGGCAGCATCAGAGGAACAGGAAAGCTAGCATTTTGGGTCGGGACCCTTCTTCAGAAATGGGGGAGTTGGAAGGGAGCTGTGAAATAAATAGAAAGAGGAGGGGTGGGGGTGCATCTAGGGAAGGTAGGTGGGATGGTCATAGGTGAGTACAGATAGGCAATGGGGGGGGTTAGTCACCGAGGTGGGAGGAGCAGAGAGGAGGGAGAGAAGACGGACAGGTCAAGGAGGCAAGATAAAACGGGCTAGGGAAGGTAGGTGGGATGGTGCTTGGTGAGTGCAGGTAGGGAATAGTGGTGGTCGGTCAGTGAGTTGGGAGGAGCAGATAGGTGGGAGAGAAGACGGACAGGTCAAGGAGGCAGGGATGAGAGGAAGGGTTGGTCATGGGATGAGGCCATGGGAGGGGAGATTTTGAAGCTAGTAAAGTCCACATTGGTCTCACCTGCACTCACCTATCACCATCCCACCTACCTTCCTCAGCCCCACCCCTCCTCTCTCTATTTATTTGGAACTACCTTCCCTCTCCCCCATTTCTGAAGAAGGGTTCCTACCCTAAATGTCAGCTTTCCTGCTCCTCTGCTGCTGCCTGGCCTGCTGTGTTCCTCCAGCTCCACACTGTGTTATTTCAGACTCCAGCATCGGCAGTTATTACGATCTCTAAATGAGCTTGTAGTGCAAACTGAAATTAACAGGTGTAATATTGCGGGTATCACAGAGGTGTGGCTGCAAAGGGGGTAAGTGCAGGGAACTAAATATCCAAGGTGACACATCCTTTCGAAAGGACAGGCTGGTGGGCTGAAGGGGGTTCTCTTGTCAGTTACAAATGAAATTATAATTAACAGCAACAATTCATATAAAGTTGGAAGGCACAGAAACTGCATGGATCAAGTTGAAGAATCGCAAAGGAGGAAAAACATGATGGGAATTATGCATGGACATCCTAGCAGCAGTTCAGGTTGTGGGGCAGGAAATGAATCAGATGATCGAAAAGATAGGTAAGAAATGCGCCATAACCATGATCATGGGGAACTTCTCAATGTGCAGATAGACTGGGAAAATCAGGTTGTTAACAGATCTGAAGAAAAGGAATTTGTGGAATGTCACAAGATGGCTTTGTGGAACTCCTTAAAGTAGAGCCCACTAAGAAACTGGCAATTATGGATTTGGTGTTATAATGAGGCAGACTAGATAAGGGAGCCAAAGGTGAAGGAACCCCTCAGGCAGTGATCGTAATATGATAGAATTCACCCTGCAGTTTGAGAGGGAGGAGATTGAATTAGATGGAACAATATTACAATTAAGTAAAGATAACTACAAAGACATGAGGGTGCAGCTAGCTGGAGTTGATTGGTAGGGAAGCCTAGCAGGGAAGTTGATAGTGCAGCAATGGCAGGAGTTTGTTGGGACAATTTGGGAGGCACAGCAGAAATTTGCCCAAAAGGAGAAGAAAGATGCTAAGGGTAGGATGAGGCAACCCTTGTTGACAAGGGAATCCAGGGTTAGCATCAAAGCAAAACAAAAGGCATACAAAGTGGTGAAGACGAGGGGGAAGTCAGAAGCCTTGAAAAACCAGCAGAGGATAACTAAAAATGTAATAAGAGGGAGAAGATGAAATATGCGACTATGCTAACTGATAATACAAAAGAACTTTTTACAGTGGAAGACACCAAAAAATACCACAACTTCAAGAGAGTCAGGAGGCAGAGGGCCGGGTGGTGGCCATCATGAAGGAGAAGGTGCTTGGGAAGCTGAATGGTCTGAACGTGGACAAATCACCCGGATCAGATGGACTACACCCCAGAGATCTGAAAGAGATTGCTGAGGAGTTTGCAGAAGCATTGATGGTGATCTCTCAAGAATCATTGGAGTCAGAGAGGGTCCCAGAAGACTGGAAAATGGCTAATGCAACACCCCTATTTAGGTAGGGAGAGAGGTAGAAGATAGGAATCTATAGTTCAGTTAGTCTGACCTCGGTCGTTGGTAAGATTTTAGAGCCCATTATTAAGGATGAGACTGCAGAGTACTTGACAGTGTATGGTAAAATAGGGCTGACTCAGCATGGCTTTGTCAAGGCCAGGTCATGCTCGAAAAATCAAAAATAGATTCTTTGAGGACAAATGATCAAATTAGACAAAGGAGATGTGGATGTGGTCTATCGGGATTTCCAGAAGTTCTTTGACAAGGTACCCTACAGGAAATCTGCAAAATAAGACAAGAGCCCATGAGCTGAGTTGAGGAATCGCAAAGGAGAAAAGACACTGATGGAAATGATGTACGGGGCCTGCTAGTTGTGGTCATGATGTGGGGCGGGTAATGAAGGTTCTTCAGGCAAGGTACTGGCACAAATAGAGGTTGGTTGACTGGCAGAAGGCAGAGAGTAGGGATAAATGGACCTTTTTTTAAGGATAGCAGCAAGTGACTAGTGGAGTTCCACAGAGGTCCATGTTGGACAAAACCTTTCACGTTGTACATGAACAATCTGGAAAACAGGTCCTAAAGCACTGTTACTAAGTTTACAGATGACACAGAGAGGTGGAGCGCAGGTAGCACTGAGGAAACAGGGAAGTTGTGGACGGTCTTGGTCAGGCTGGGAGAGTGGGCAAAGAAGTAGCAGAGGAAGACAGTGTGGGAAAGTGTGAGGTTGTGTAATTAGGAAGTAGGAAAATCAGAAGAATGCCTTCAGAAATCTGAAGAACAAGGAACTTTGGAGTCCGAGTTCGGGATTCTCTTGAAGGTTAGCATGTAGATTCGTATGGCAGGTAAGAAGGCAAATGCGATGTCAACATTCATTTCAAGAGGGCTGGAATACTAGAGCAGAGATGTACTGCTGAGGCTGTAGAAGGCTCTGGTCAAACAGTATGTGGAACATTGTGTGCAGTTCTGGGCCCAGTATCGAAGGAAGCATCATCTGGAGGCAATCTAAAGGAGGTTTAGAAAAATGATCCCGAGCTTGAAGGGCATGTCAAATGAGGAGCGGTTGAGGACTCTGGGTCTGTATTCAATAGACTTTAGCAGGATAGTGGGAATCTGATGGAAACTTGAAGAATTCTGAGAGGCCTTGCTAGTGCAGATGTGGAGAAGATCTTTCCAGTCGTGGGAATGATTACATTGTGGGGTCACAGCCTCGGAGTGAAGGAACGATCCTTGAGCAAGAAGATGAGGAGGAATTTCATCAGCCAAAGAGGGTTAGTCTTCGAAACTCATTGCCACAGAGGGCTGTGGAGGCAAAAACTTGGTCAATGAGGTAGATATCAAGATCATTTTAGAGGAGGAAAGTGAGGTCAAGTGGCAGAGATTGAAAGAATTTATTCCAGTGAT
>NW_025966605.1:0-2743 GCF_021869965.1 Rhincodon typus
AGAAATTGGGAGAGGGAAAGGAGCTGGGAAATAAATAGAGAGGAGGTTTGGGACTGGGGAAGGTAGGTGGGATGGTGATAGGTGAGTGCAGATAGGCAGTGGTGGGGATTGGTCAGTGGGATGGGTGGGGCAGATAGGTGGGAGAGAAGATGGACAGGTTGTGCCAGGTCAAGGGGGCAGGGCTGAGAGGGAGCGTTGGACATGGGATGAGGCTGGGGGTGGGGAGATTTTAAAACTGGCGAATTCCATGTTTAGGCCATCGGGCTGTAGGCTCCTGAGGTGGAATATGAGTGCAGCTCTGGTTTCCTTATCTCAGGAACAATGTAAACATGTTGGAAGCGATTCAGAGGGTGTTAACCCAGAATGAGCAGGACAAGGGGATGAGGAGGGGGAAGAGGTATTGAAGGGACAAGGGGGAAGATAGCAAAGGAGAGCAATTATATGACACACAGACAGAGAAAAGGCAAAATTTTCTACTTAAATAAATCTCAGTCCCACTGAGTGAATATTTTGCTAAGTATCTATTAAAGATTAATAAGACCAATCAAAGCCAGACAATAGCTCAGACAGTATCCACAAAGATGTACATATCTTTCGAACAAGCTTACTCCATCCTGTTTGAAGCTGAGTAGCAAGATGGTAGGTTTATTGATACATAGAACTGTGTGTAACACTGTTGTTTAGCGCTTGAACTTAGTGGAGTCTCCAACCCCTTACATCCCTGGGATCGAATCAACACTGCTCTCTGGATGGCTCTTGCTAAACCTGTCTCCCTTATACCCTCCCCAAAACAAAAACAAAAAAAAACAAAAAAACACCCTCTGCTATCCTGCTGAGGGGACCTTTGGGGGATTTTCTTTTGCAGTTTTGGTCACTTTTCCACAAGAGAGGATTTTGAAGTAGGTTACATCTCAATGCTGGAGTTATTAAGAAGGCATTCAAATCATATATTCTCGCAGGTTTTCAAGACGAAGCAAGGCAGGGGCAAGAGCCTTCGAGGAGATGTGAGGAAAAATCTTTTCATCCAGATGGTGGTAGGAATCCGAAACTCACTGCCTGTCAGGGTTGTACAGGCAGAAATCTTCATAACATTTAAGAAGTATTTAGATGTACACTTGCGATGCCAAGGTATACAAGGCTGTGGGCCAAGTGCTGAAAAATGCGATCAGAATAGTCAGGTGGTTGTTTCGGACCTCAGCAGACTCAATGGACTGAAGGGCCTTGTTCTGGGCTGCAAATCTCTATGATTATTGTAAACTGGGAAGTCTCAGGGTTGGGGTGGTCAGTTGAAACAGGCACAGAGTGATGTTTAGTAAGTCCCAGTGTGCCTGTACTTAAGGATGAACCACATCAAACACTCACCCTCGGCCTCCTGCAGCTCTTCATCTGTGGGCCAAGTCTGCTCTCCCTCCATCGGGTCAGGAACAACTTCGGATTCGAGTGATTCCTGCTTTCTAGGATCTGCTTTCATCAGAACTTTCAGGTCCTCTTCCATCTCAGCACAGGGATCCTAACAAAGGGAAAGGTTTCCAATCAATGAGTTTGGGATCAAGAATAGCAAGAATTGCCCTATCTTTCAGACCCCTGCCCACACAGTCACGAGTTCATATCCACAGTTTGCCCCTCCATGAAACGAAAACCCAAACCCCAGAAATATAACCAAAAATAGCTTCTCTCTCATTAAATACACTATGTAGAGAACATTATATAACATAGATCGCATAAATATTTGCTTCACCACTGACTGCTCATCACTTTTCATTTATAAGTATTTCCATGTTATAACAAAAACTTCCTACACAAACATGTCACACTAATTACACCTTCCTACATCAAAGCTGGTGAGAAAGTGTAGTCACAGTGTGACGGGTTTACTGAAGCAGTTTCCATTCTAAATATGAACACAAGAAAGAATGAAAGTTCAACAATAAAATGTATATTGCTAATGCCATCGCTACCCCGAACCCCACAGGTCTTGCAGCACCACCACTATTGACAAGTGTAATTACAATGTGACAGATTTACATACACTGGTGACACCTCAATGTTAGCATGGTAATTCACAATGAAAACATGAAGATAACATACAACCCAAAAACAACAACTGAATTGTATGTAAACACACGAAGACCAGCCAACCCTTGGCCATCAAACATCCCTCAACTCAGGTTGATGCTGGGTCTCTGTTTCTCTGTGGAAGATGAATCAGCATCCATATCAAATATTACAAAATTGGAATAAGGATTAAAGGACTTCAGTTATATGAAGAAACAGGGACTGTTCTTTTTCATAGAATCCCTACAGTGTGGAAACAGGCCCTTCAGCACAAGTCCACACCAACCCTTGGAGCATCCCCCTATAACCCACCTAATCTACACATCCCTGAACACCAAGGGCAATTTAGCTTAGCCAATCCACCTAACCTGCACATCTTTGGACTGTGGGAGGAAACCGGAGCACCCGGAGAGAATGCGCAAACTCCACACAGACAGTCACCCGAGGGTGGAATTGAACCCAGGTCCCTGGCGCTGTGAGGCAGCAGTGCTAACCACTGAGCCACCGTGCCACCCATTTTCTTTTTTTTAAACACAAGTGAACCTCAAAGACAGGAACTCTTCTTTTGGAGATTTTAATCAATCTGGTTAAAATTCTAAGTAAGAGATAGTAGGAACTGCAGATGCTGGAGAATCCGAGACAACAAGGTGCAGGGCTGGATGAACACAGCAGGCCAAGCAGCATCATA
>NW_025966605.1:27743-32079 GCF_021869965.1 Rhincodon typus
GGTCAATGCATTGAGTATAGGAGTTGGGACATCATGTTGCGGTTGCATAGGACAGTGGTTAGGCCACTTTTGGAATAAAACTTGGAATTTTGGTGTCCCTGCAATCGGAAGGATGTTGTGAAACTTGAAAGTGTTCAGAAAAGATTTACAAGGATGTTGCCAGGGTTAGAGGGTTTGAACTATAAGGAGAGGTAGAATACGCTGGGGCTATTTTCCCTGGAGCATCGGAGGCTGAGGAGTGACCATATAGATGTCTATAAAATCATGAGGGGCATAGATAGGGTGAAAGGACAAGGTCTTTTCCCTGGGGTTGGCGAGTCTAAAACTAGAGGGCATAGGTTTAAGGTGAGAGGGGAAAGATTTAAAAGGGAACTAAGGGGCAACTTTTCCACGCAGAGAGTGATGTGTGTATGAGCTGCCAGAGGAAGTGGTGGAGGCTGGTACAATTACAACATATAAAAGGCATTTAGATGGGTACATGAATAGGAAGGGTTTATAGGGATATGGGTCAAATGCTGGCAAACGGGACTAGATTATTTTAAGATGTCTGGTCAGCTTGGACAAGTTGGACCAAAGGGTCCGTTTCCATGCTGTACAGCTCTGTCACTCTAAGTAAAAAGAATTTTCTCAGTGAAAACTCTGTGGACAAGGACCATTGAATGCCTTCCCAGGCTTTCCCTCCACCCACTACATCCAGTTGTTTTGTCTGTCTGGATCTATCTGTATGTAGGGGCTGTTTTATAAGGGGGATAGAGTTATAACAAGGAGATGGTTTATAATTGTTTTCTTGTTAGGTATAGAAACCTGGTCTGTGCATTCTATCAACCTGGGTCTGAAAAAACAGGTAATTTGGGTGATCTGTGTATGTTGATAAACTCTTGAACCTTTTTTGACATTCTCCAGAAGTAGTGGGGCTCAGTTCCTAGCACATTCCCTTAGCGAGGTGTAACACCAGCTTTCCCACATCTCAATGATTCCACATGATACGTGGTGTTCCGAAGATGGGTCCTTGGCTCATTGCTGATGCTTCATCCTTGACCCATTTCCTGGACAGTTTTCTTTGGTGGTGCCTTCCATTCTCAGGGTCAGGACAAGGAGGCAAGGCCCAAGACCACTGGAACAGGAATTGAATCTGCACTTTCAGCATGATTCTGAACCACACAATAGCCATCTCGCTGCTGAGCTAAATGGTCTCCAATTGTTACTGCAATATCAATATCCAAGATTCTGAGGTATATACTATATCTATACTGTGTGTAGATAATGCAAAATGTTTCGGCATAAAGTCTACGAGGTGGCAA
Source organism: Rhincodon typus (assembly GCF_021869965.1). Lineage (NCBI taxonomy): Eukaryota > Metazoa > Chordata > Chondrichthyes > Orectolobiformes > Rhincodontidae > Rhincodon > Rhincodon typus. The sequence goes on from NW_025966605.1 coordinate 29,045, forward strand.
TGGATAGACCAAATATATTTTATGATTCTTAACCAAGCAATAGGCATTCAGTTGCTGAGCTAACTGGCCTCATCACCATATTTAACAAAGAAAACATTCAAATGTGTGTTGACTGATTTCAACAGTGTACATCTACAGTTTCCATCGCCTTCTTTAAATCAGGGATGAAACTTCATTGAAAACGATTCTGGGAAGGTTCACGTTGTGTTGTTTCTTGGAATGAAGTTGTAGTCTTTGTGGTTGGTTGGCTCGCCGAGCTGGTTCATTGTTCCACAGACGTTTCATTACCTTGCTGGCTATCATCATCAGAGCAGCCTCTGAGGTGTTGTCTTATGAGTAATGGTTGACCAGGTTGGGCTTATAGGAATTGGGATTTAGGAAAATGAGAGATGACCTTATTGAAAGGTATAACATTGTGATGGTGGATACTGGGAAGATGTTTCCCCTCTTGGGGGAGTCTAGAACGGGATGGGAGGGAGCGGGGGAACAGCTCCAGTGTGAGGGATCTTCCATTTGAGATGGAGAAGAGGAAGACGATTTTCTCTCAGAGGGTCAACAGACTTTGCAATGCTCTCCCTAAGACGGCAGCAGGGTGGGGTGAGTCTTTGAATTTATTCAAGACAGAATTAGACAGATTATTAATTTGCAAGGGAGTCAAGATTTTCTGAGAGAGAGAGGCAGGAAAGTGGAGATATACCAGAATCACATCAACCTGATGTGTACTGAATGGCAGAAGTGGCTCAAGAGGTCAAATGTCCATCCCCTGCAGCTATTTCTTCTGTTCTGATACATTCACAGACAATGATCTCAATCCCAACGCTCATGGACCAGACAGACACACCAGCATCCCAGTCTGAGGACATATCAATACAGCGGAATACAGTCAATATCTAACACACAACTACCTTCACACACAACAGCACTTAATTCAGATTAGTTCCAAACTCTTACACTGAGGCATCAAGAATTTAATGATTAGCCCATTTGTCAATCTTTTCCCCCAAACGCATGCAGCACTGTTTCATACTGAGTCAAGCCAGCCCCGAACATAGGTGTTTTGGACAGGCAGAATGAGGCAGGGCCCAGGGAATGGAGTTAACCACCTGACATTCCTCAATACAGTCTTCCACCTGAATGTAATCCTGCAGAGAAAGAGATCAGAACATTAATCACAAACAAAATTCAGACTCAATACAACTCATAACCAACTCCCTCTCTAACAAGTACACTCATTGGGATACAGTTCCTGAAGGAGCTGACTCGCACTGGGATACAGTTCCTGAAGGGCCTGACTCTCACTGGGATACAGTTCCTGAAGGGGCTGACTCTCACTGGGATACAGTTCCTGAAGGTGCTGACTCTCACTGGGATACAGTTCCTGAAGGGGCTGACTCTCACTGGGATACAGTTCCTGAGGGCGCTGACTCTCGCTGGGATACAGTTCCTGAAGGGGCTGACTCTCACTGGGATACAGTTCCTGAAGGGGCTGACCCTCACTGGGATACAGTTCCTGAAGGGGCTGACTCTCACTGGGATACAGTTCCTGAAGGGGCTGATTCTCACTGGGATACAGTTCCTGAAGGGGCTGACTCTGACTGAGATACAGTTCCCAAAGGTGCTGACTTGGGAATTTTGACAAATCTAATTACCAACTGTCTGAATATGGAACATGTGAAACTAATGACAGAGCTCCTGGCAATGTCCCTGACTCCGTCTTATGAACTGGGAGGTCAGAGGGACAACCAGCCTTTCTCTGTGTTTCGGTAAACATGGCGATTACTCACTGCATCATTCTCGACCAAATCCTCCAGGTACTTCATGATGTCATTGAACGTTGGCCGCTCGTCATGTCTCTCTGTCCAACAAAAATCCATCAACTCATAACTGAAAAAAACACCAAGAGTTCTTAGAAACAGGGACGCAGCAAGCTCACTACACAGTCCCCACTCCCAGGACAGGGACAGCACGGGTTAGATACAGAGTAAAGCTCCCTCTACACTGTCACCCCATCAAACACCCCCAGGACAGCGGCAGCACGAGGGTAGATACAGAGTAAAGCTCCCTCTACACTGTCCCCATCAAACACTCCCAGGACAGGGACAGCATGGGGTTACATACAGAGTAAAGCTCCCTCTACACTGTCCCCCCATCAAACACTCCCAAGACAGGGACAGCACGGGGTTAGATACAGAGTAAAGCTGCCTCCACACTGACTCTCCGACAGCCTTCCATCATTATCATCTGACCATGTTTTGAGGGTGGGAAGAGAATTTCAGAAAAAATACTCAGATGAACTTTGGCTTCTTACATCTCATCTCGACACTGTGAGGGCTTCTTCATTTTATATCCAGAGCAAACGTTCAGCACCACCTGCTCAGCAGTCTCAAACTCTGGGTACGGGGAACTACCTGGAGACCGAGAGACCGAGACAGTGTGAGAGAGAAGTAGGGAGAGAGAGTGATGGAGGGAGAGAGAAGGGGGCAGGGATGGGGAGAGGGGGGGAAGAGAGTGCGAGAGGGGGAGAGAGAGTGAGAGATGGGGGGAGAGAGCGTGGGTGGAAGGGAGAATAGGAATAGAGAGTGAGGGGGGAAGGTAGAGTGAGAGAGGGGTGGAGTGAGAGTGACAGTGAAAAGGAGGAGAGATACAGAGGGACAGAAAGTGAGAGACACATAGAGTGAGAAAGACAGATAGAAAGAGGAAGAGGGAGAGAGACAGAGTGACAGAAGATGAGAGGGAGAGAAACACAGAGAGAGAGAGAGAATCAGCGGAGTCATCAATGTCACACAGGGAGGTGTTGAAGTTGGGAAGAGGATGTCAAACACAGTCGGTATCCACATTGAGATAACAAGGTGTCGAGCTGGATGAACACAGCAGGCCAAGCAGCATCAGAGGAGCAGGAAGGCTGACGTTTCGGGCCTAGACCCTTCATCAGAAATGGGGGAGGGGAAGGGGGTTCTGAAATAAATAGGGAGAGAGGGGGAGGCGGATAGAAGATGGATAGAGGAGAGGATAGGTGGAGAGGAAACAGACAGGTC
>NW_025966605.1:32179-35622 GCF_021869965.1 Rhincodon typus
ATGAGGTTGGTCGGTAGGAGATGGGGGTGGGGCTTGAGGTGGGAGGAGGGGATAGGTGGGAGGAAGAACAGGTTAGGGAGGCAGGGACGAGCTGGACTGGTTTTGGGATACGGTAGGGGGAGGGGAGATTTTGAAACTTGTGAAATCCACATTGATACCATTGGGCTGCAGGGTTCCCAAGCGGAATATGAGTTGCTGTTCCTGCAACCTTCGGGTGGCATCGTTGTGGCACTGCAGGAGGCCCAGGATGGACATGTCGTCTGAGGAATGGGAGGGGGAGTTGAAATGGTTCGCGACTGGGAGGTGCAGTTGTTTGTTGCGAACCGAGCGTAGGTGTTCTGCAAAGCGGTCCCCAAGCCTCTGCTTGGTTTCCCCGATGTAGAGGAGGCCACACCGGGTACAGCGGATGCAGTATACCACATTGGCAGATGTGCAGGTGAGCATCTGCTTGATGTGGAAAGTCTTCTTGGGGCCTGGGATGGGGGTGAGGGGGGAGGTATAGGGGCAGGTGTAGCACTTCCTGCGGTTGCAGGGAAAAGTGCCGGGTGTGGTGGGGCTGGAGGGGAGTGTGGAGCAGACAAGGGAGTCATGGAGAGAGTGGTCCCTCCGGAAAGCAGATAAGGGTGGGGAGGGAAAAATGTCTTTGGTGGTCGGGTTGGATTGCAGATGGCGGAAGTGTCGGAGGATGATGCATTGGATCCGGAGGTTGGTGGGGTGGTACGTGAGGATGAGGGGGATTCTGTTGTGGTTGTTATTGTGGGGAGGGGGTGTGAGGGATGAGTTGCGGGAAATGTGAGAGACACAGTCGAGGGCGTTTTCGACCACTGTGGAGGGGAATTTGCAGTCCTTGAAGTTCCCCTCCACAGTAATTCAAGGCCCGCAACTTCCCCTCCACAGTACACATGGGCCCAAGCTATGCCTGCCTCTTTGTAGGTTACGTGGAACAATCCCTCTTCCGTACCTACACCAGCCCTATCCCCCACCTCTTCCTCTGTTACATCGATGACTGTATCGGCGCCGCCTCGTGCTCCCACGAGGAGCTCAAACAGTTCATCCACTTCACTAACACCTTCCACCCCAACCTTAAGTTCACCTGGACCATCTCTAACACCTCTCTCTCCTTCCTGGATCTCTCTGTTTCTATCTCTGGCAACCACCTGGAAATCGATATCCATTTCAAGCCTACTGACTCCCCCAGCTACCTAGAGTACACCTCCTCACCCACCTTCCTGCAAAAAGACTATCCCCTATTCCCAATTCCTTCGCCTCTGCTGCATTTGCTCCTGAGATGAGACATTCCACTCCCGGACCAGATGTCCTTGTTTTTCAAGGACCGCAACTTCCCCTCCACAGTGGTCAAAAACGTCCTCGACCGTGTCACCTGCACATCTGCCAATGTGGTATACTGCATCCGCTGTTCCCGTTGTGGCCTCCTCTACATCGGGGAAACCAAGCGGAGGCTCGGGGACCGCTTTGCAGAACACCTACGCTCAGTTTGCAACAAACAACTGCACCTCTCAGTCGTGAACCATTTCAACTCTCCCTCCCATTCCTCAGACGACATGTCCATCCTGGGCCTCCTGCAGTGCCACAACGATGCCAGCCGAAGGTTGCAGGAACAGCAACTCATATTCCGCTTGGGAACCCTGCAGCCCAATGGTATCAATGTAGATTTCACAAGCTTCAAAATCTCCCCTCGCCCGACCGCATCACAAAACCAGCTCAGCTTGTCCCTGCCTCCCTAACCTGTCCTTCCTCCCACCTATCCATTCCTCCCACCTCAAGCCCCACCCACATCTCCTACCTACTAACCTCATCCCACCCCCTTGACCTGTCCGTCCTCCCTGGACTGACCTATCCCCTCCCTAACTCCCCACCTACACTCACTTTTACTGGCTCCATCCCCGCCTCTTTGACCTGTCTGTCTCCTCTCCACCTATCTTCTCCTCTATCCATCTTCTATCCGCCTCTCCCTCTCTCCCTATTTATTTCAGGATCCCCTTCCCCTCCCCCATTTCTGAAGAAGGGTCTTGACCCGAAACGTCAGCTTTCCTGCTCCTCTGATGCTGCTTGGCCTGCTGTGTTCAGCCAGCTCTACACCTTGCTATTTCAGATTCTCCAGCATCTGCAGTTCCTCCTATCTCCCCCAGGACTATCCCGGTTTTGAATGACAACATGATTGAGAAAACTGTCAGATAGAACACATGGGGGCTGTGAGGGAGTACAGTGAGGCGGAAGGGGGTGGGGAGGAGGAGTGAAACAGGAATGGGAGTTGCTGAAAGGGGTAGGGTGCAGGGGAGGGAATTGGGAAGTGGAGTTTGGTGGGGATAGATCAGTGAGCCAGCTGCCAGGGTGGAGGAGACAGTGATCTGGGGGAGGCATGAGTCTGGGGGAGACATAGTTCTGGGGGAGATGTGGGTCTGTGGGAGGCAGGGGTCTGGTGGAGGCAGTGATTTGGGGGAGACAGGGGTCTGGAGATGGCAGGGGACTGGGGGAGGCAGGGATTTGGGGGAGACAGGGGTCTGGAGATGGCAGGGGCCTGGGGGAGGCAGGGATTTGGGGGAGACAGGGGTCTGGAGGTGGCAGGGGTCTGGAGGTGGCAGGGATTTGGGGTCTGCATTGAGTCGAGGGAAGTTATGCGAACACGTTCTTACCCAAAGTCTCCAACTCCCAGAGCAGGATGCCGAAAGCCCAGACATCCCCGTGCAGGGAGTAAATCCCTTCAGTAAAGAATTCCGGTGGGTACCAGCGGAACGGGATGCCAGGGTTCTGCACAGAAAGATCAAACCTTCAGAAGGACAGCCTGTGTACAGCTGGAAACGAGGGAGGAGCACACAGAGACAAATCCCTGAGACCGGGCCCCGAGCCCAGGCCCTGAGAACAATCCCCAAGACCAGGCCCTGAGCAATCAGTCACAGGGCCCCAGTCTGGAGCACAGTTTGGTTGCCAGAGTTGAGAATGGATATACTGACATTTGAGGCAGATCAGTCCAGGGACACTTGGTTAATTCCTGGAATGAAGCGTTGTCTCATGCAGAAAGGTTGATGAGATTCGCACTACAGACTCATTGGAGTTTAAAGAATGAGAGGTGACCTGATTGAAATGTAAAAGGTTTAGAGGAGACTAACATGGAAGATATTGAGCAGATGTTAACACTCTGAGGGTATCTAGAACAGAGTGCACATTACAGTAATTGGGTGGGGGGACGGGGGATGGGGGGAACCATTTAAGATGCTGATAGGAAGCAGTTTTCCACCCAGACAGTTGTTAAATTTTCAAGCCAAATACAACTCTGGGGTACAGTACCGGTGGGGACAGGTCTGACGCTGCGTAACACTGGGGTACAGTACTGGTGGGGACAGGTCTGTCACTGTGTAACACTAGGGTACAGTACCGGTGGGGACAGGTCTGTCTCTGTATAACACTGGGGTACAGTACTGGTG
>NW_025966605.1:35632-37000 GCF_021869965.1 Rhincodon typus
GTGGGGACAGGTCTGTCTCTGTATAACACTGGGGTACAGTACTGGTGGGGACAGGTCTGTCACTGTGTAACACTGGGGCACAGTACTGGTGGGGACAGGTCTGTCACTGTGTAACACTGGGGTACAGTACCGGTGGGGACAGGTCTGTCACTGTGTAACACTGGGGTACAGTACCGGTGGGGACAGGTCTGTCTCTGTATAACACTGGGGTACAGTACCGGTGGGGACTGGTCTGTCTCTGTATAACACTGGGGGACAGTACCGGTGGGGACAGGTCTGTCACTGTGTAACACTGGGGGACAGTACCGGTGGGGACAGGTCTGTCACTGTGTCACACTGGCGTACAGTACCGGTGGGGACAGGTCTGTCACTGTATAACACTGGGGTACAGTACTGGTGGGGACAGGTCTGTCTCTGTATAACACTGGGGGACAGTACTGGTGGGGACAGGGTCTGTCACTGTATAACACTAGGGGACAGTACTGGTGGGGACAGGTCTGTCACTGTGTAACACTGGAATGAGGATGAGTCTGACAGTGTCATTGATGAGATGATGATGGTTCTGAGAGGTCCTTTCTGACGTTACGCTGTGCTGAAAATGGGGCAGCTTGTTATCTGTCATTTCTCTGACAGATTGAATCCCCCTAATCTCAGGGCTGCTGTATCTAGGCAGTGTGCTGCACTACATGTCTTCATCTCTAAACGCTGCTATTTACATTGATGTCCCTGCCTCAGCAAAAGGCAGTATCCAGCTCGTGTTTCCGCAGTTTCCCCATGAAGACATTGATGATGAGGGACCATTCACAATGCCCACAGAATGGTTGCTTTCCAGACTCTGCTACTCTGTGTCACTTTTGAAACAAATTGCTTTGAGAAAAGAAGGAGTACTAACCCCTCTTGCTCTCTTACACTTCTCAGCTCCTGTATTGGACAGATCAACTGCCAGACTGAACTCTGCAATCTTGCACTCCTGTGGAAATCGACCAACCAGAATATTTCTTGCTGCCAAGTCCTGGTGAACAATCTGTCAACATCAAGCGACATCAAGTTAGATCCAGGGTCAGAGCCTGTCCCACTGAGCTGTACAGAATCAAACTGACCCACACTGAACCAAACTCAACAGCGCCATGGTGTACCAACCCGAACCGAACTGTACCGATCTGAACTGAGCGATCCCAACCAGAACCGAGCCGAGACATACCAAAACAAAGTCAAGCCATATCGAGCATACCGAGCCGAGCCATACCAAACTGAAACAAGCAACACTAACCCGACCTAAGCCAAAACGAGCCGAGCCTCATCAAGCAGAACAGAGGTTCACTGAGCCACACTGACACGAAACAAGCCTCACCGAGCAGAGCAGCACCA
>NW_025966606.1:0-766 GCF_021869965.1 Rhincodon typus
ACACACTCCCTCCCCAAATACACACACTCACTGCCTCCACATACACACTCACACTCCCCCCCACACAAACACACACTCTCCCCCCAACACACAATCTCCCCACCCACTCACACACTCTCCCCACTCACACACACACTCTCCCCACCCCCACACACACTTTCCCCACCCCACACACTCCACCCCACACACACAATCTCCCCACGCACTCACACACTCTCCCCACTCACGCACACTCTCTACCCACTCACACACACACTCTCCCCACCCACACACACTACCCCCACACACACACACTACCCCCAAACACATACACTATCCCCAAACACACATACACACTTTCCGCTCCAACATGCGCACGCACAATACCCCTCCACACGCATACGCACAATAACCCCCACTTGCACACACACACTCACACCCCAAACACACACACTCAACCCCCCACACACACACACTCAACCCCCATACACACACCCCCCACCACACACACACATCCCCCCACACACACACACTTCCCCCCACCACAAACGCACACTTCCCCCCACCACACACACACACTCCCTGCCACCACATAAACACTTCCCCCACCACACAAACACACTCCACCCCACCACACACACACACTCACCCCCATCACACACACACACTGCACCCCCCCACACACACACACACTCCCCCCTCACACAAACACACACACTGCCCCCCCCACACATACACTCACGCTCTCCCCACAAACACACATACAAACAGAAACTACGCCCCCCCC
>NW_025966606.1:1266-1966 GCF_021869965.1 Rhincodon typus
ACACACACACACCAACCACAGGCAAACACACACACTTCCCCCATACACATACTCCCACTACAAATACAGACACACTCCCTCCACACACAGACACTGCCCACACACACACACTCCGCGCACATACTAACACACAGACTTACCCCCGCCACACACACACACTCCCCCCCCACACACATACTCCCCCTCCACAAACAGACACACACTCCCCACCCACGCGCACACTCACTAGCCCCCAACACACACATTCACACTCCCACCACACAAACACACACTCTCCCCATCACACACACACACTCCCCCCAACACAAACACTCTCCCCACCCACACACACACTCTACCCACCAACACACACTCCCACCCACAGACACTACCCCCCACACACACACCCCCCGCACACAGACACTCTCCCCCAACACGCACACACAGACACACACTCTATCCTCCCACACACACACGCAATCCCCCTCCACACGCACACACATTCACCCCCACTTGAACAAAATCACTCAACCCCCACACACACACACTCAAGCCACCAGCCACACAGACACTGCCGTCCCCACACACACACCCATACACTCCGCCCCCCTGACATACACACATTACCCACACTTCCCCCATACACACATTCCCACTACAAACACAGACACACTCCCCCCACACACACACATTGCCCACCCACACACACTCTCCCTCCACA
>NW_025966606.1:2466-4772 GCF_021869965.1 Rhincodon typus
ACTGCTGGAGCACTGACAGACATTTTTGCATCCTCTTTGGCCTCAGGTGAAGTCCCAGAGGACTGGAGAATAGCTGATGTTGCCCCATTATTTAAAAAGGATAACAGGGATAATCCAGGAAATTACAGGCCTGTGAGCCTCACGTCAGTGGTAGGGAAGTTATTGGAAAGGATTCTCAGGGACAAGATCTATAAGCATTTAGAACGAAATGGACTGATTAATGATAAACAGCATTGTCTTGTGCAGGGGAGGTCATGCCTCACTAACTGGATCGAGTTTTTTTGAGGAGGTGACGAAGATGATTGACAAATGCAGTCTAAACCGTCTAAATGCACATCAGTAAAACCTTTGACAAGGTCCCTCATGGCAAACTGGTACAAAAGATGAAGTCACATGGTATCAGGGATGAGCTGGCACGACGGATACAGAACTGGCTTAGTCATAGGAGACAGAGGGTAGCAGTGGAAGGATGCTTTTCAGAATGGAGGGCTGTGACTAGTAGCGTTCCACAGAGATCAGTACTGGGACCTCTGCTGTTCATGATCTACATAAACAATTCGAAGGAAAACGTAGCTGGTCTAATTGGTAAGTTTGCAAACAATACAAAGATTGGTGGAGTTGCGGACAGTGAGGAGGAATGTCAAAGGATACAGCAGGATATAGATCAGTTGGATGTTTGGGCAGAAAAATGGCAGATGGAATTTAATCTAGACAAATGTGAGGTGATGCATTTTGGAAGATCAAGTACAGGTGGAAATTGTACAGTGAGTGGCAGAACCCTTAGGAGTATTGATATATAGAGGGATCCGAGTGTGCAAGTCCACAGATCACTGAAAATGGCAGCGCGTGTAGATAAGGTAGTAAAAAAAGCCTATGGCATGATTGTTTTCATTGGAAGGGGCATTAAGGACAAAGATAGACAAGTTATTCTGCAACTTTACTTAGGCCACTCTTGGAATATTGCGTACAATTCTGGTCACCACACTACCAGAAGGATGTGGATGCTTTGCAGAGGGTACAGAAAAGGTTTACTAGGATGTTGCCTGGGAGAGTGGATTTTAACTATGAAGTAAGGTTACATAGGCTGGGTTTGTTTTCACTGGAACAAATGAGGTTGAGGGGTGGCCTTATACAAGTTTATAAAATTGTGAATGGCACAGATAGAGTGGAAAGTATGAGGCTTCTTTCAACAGGGTGGAGGGGTCAATTACTAGGAGACACAGGTGCAAGGTGCAAGGAGAAGGAAGTTTGAAAGAAATGTGCGAGGGACATTTTTCACATAAATGGAGGAGAGTGCCTGGAACACACTGCCAAAGGTGGTGATGAAGCAGACATAACAGCAGGATTCAAGCAGCATCTAGGAAGGGAATAGAAGGATACGGCTCCTGCAAGTGAAGACAGTTTTAGTATCGAAGAGCAAAATGTGTCGGTGCAGGCTTAGACAGCTGGTATCAGTGCAGGCAAAGACAGTTCTTCGCATTGATCTAATGAAGCTCAACACAAGCTGGATTTCAGGTGAAGCGCATTTCAGTTTCCAGTTTAACACCAATCACAGGAATCAGTTTGGTGAACCTTTGGTGCACTCTTTGGATGGCAAGTATGCATTTTCTTAGGTAAGGAGACCAAAACTGCACACAATACTCCAGGTGTGGTCTCACCAAAAGGTGCATATAACTGCACCGAGACTTGCTTGCTCCTATATTCAAACCCACTAGCAAGAATTGCCTTTCCTTCCTACACATTGATTAGTCTTGCATGTACAGTTCTGAACCTTGGTCACCTTGCAGCCATGTCCTGTAATCACAATCCTAAATCCATTTAGGCTTGTGTTGTAAATTCACCCATTTTATTACAAATATTCTGTGGACTCTAGATATAGTACCTTTTTAATATTTTTCTACCATGACCCTATTCTGCCGCTGGCTCTGGTTTCCCTTCTTTCCATTTTTGCTTTCTACTTTTCATTTCCACCTCTGTTTGCTTCATTATTGTTACTGTCCCCTTCATGTTCCCATCCCCCTGGCACTCTATTTTCAGCCCTTCACAATATGAGCAAATAGCTCGCCAGTCAAAAAGTAAAAGGAGGTGGGATTGTGTTGTTAGTGAAATGATGAAATTAGTGCAATAGAGTGAAAGGCTTTTGGTTCAGAAAATCCAGAATCACAACCAGAGATGTAGGAACTGCAGATGCTGGAGAATCTGAGATAACAAGGCGTAGAGCTGGACGAACACAGCAGGTCAGGCAGCATCAGAGGAGCAGGAAGGCTGACGTTTCGGGCCTAGGCCCTTCTTCAGAAATTTTCTGA
>NW_025966606.1:5272-6699 GCF_021869965.1 Rhincodon typus
GTGTGGGTGGGTGTGTGGGCGTATGTGTGGGTGTGGGTGTTTGATTGTGTGTGGGTGTATGTGTGTGGGGTGTGTGTGTGTGTGGGGTGTGGGTGTGTGTGTGGGTGTTGGTGTGGGTGTGTGGGTGGGTGTGTGGGTGTGTGTGGGGTGTGTATATGTGTGGGGTGTGTATGTGGGTGTTGGGGTGTGTGTGTGGGTGGGGGTGTGTGTGTGTGTGGGGGTGTGTGTGTGTGGGGGGTGTATGTGTGTGGGGTGTGTATGTGGGTGTTGGGGTGTGTGTGTGAGTGGGTGTGTGGGTGTATGTGTGGGTGGGTGTGTGGGTGTGTGTCTTTGGGCATGTGTGTGTGTTTGAGTGAGTGTTGTGCTGATGGAGAGTGACTGGGGAGGGGATGGTTTAGCTGAGAGTTGCTGGGAAATGGGAACCTAAGACCAGGTTCAGCTTTAATTAAACCAAACCCAGAAAAAGGAAGTGGAAGTCTAGTGAGCAAGAATAGAAGAAATGACAAGCACCAAATGGAGAAAAAGTTACATAGAATCATAGAATCCCGATAGTGTGAAACAGGCCCGTCAGCCCAACAAGTCCACACCGAACTTCAGAGCATCTCACCACCTAATCTACACATCCCTGAACACTACGGGCAATTTCCCATGGCCAATCCACCCTAACCTGCACGTCTTTAGAGTGTGGGAGGAAACCGGAGCACCCGGAGGAAAACCGCGCAGACACGGGGAGAATGTGCAAACTCCACACAGGCAGTCGCCTGAGGGTGGAATTGAATCTGGGTCCCTGGCACGTGAGGCAGCAGTGCTAACCACTGAGTCACCATGCTGCCCCAGTTCGATCTGTGTCACATTTCCAACAAGGTGACTTCAATTTTCAAGCTGAGGAAAAGGGACTTCTCTTTCGTTCATGGGATGTGGGAATTGCTGCCAGGACTGGTATTTATGTGGGAATTGCTGCCAGGGCTGGTATTTATATGGGAATTGCTGCCAGGACTGGTATTTATATGGGAATCAGTGCCAGGACTGGTATTTATGTGGGAATTGCTGCCAGGACTGGTATTTATGTGGGAATCAGTGCCAGGGCTGGTATTTATGTCGGAATTGGTGCGAGGGCTGGTATTTATATGGGAATTGCTGCCAGGACTGGTATTTATGTGGGAATTGCTGCCAGGACTGGTAATTATATGGGAATCAGTGCCAGGGCTGGTATTTATTTGGGAATCGGTGCCAGGGCTGGTATTTATTTGGGAATTGCTGCCAGGGCTGGTATTTATATGGGAATCAGTGCCAGGGCTGGTATTTATTTGGGAATCGGTGCGAGGGATGGTATTTAAGTGGGAATCAGTGCGAGGGATGGTAATTATGTGGGAATCACTGCCAGGGCTGGTATTTATGTGGGAATCGGTTCCAGGGCTGGTATTTAT
>NW_025966606.1:6709-10791 GCF_021869965.1 Rhincodon typus
CCAGGGCTGGTATTTATGTGGGAATCGGTTCCAGGGCTGGTATTTATGTGGGAATCGGTGCGAGGGATGGTATTTAAGTGGGAATCAGTGCCAGGGCTGGTATTTATGTGGGAATCGGTTCCAGGACTGGTATTTATTTGGGAATCACTGCCAGGGAAGGTATTTATATGGGAATCGGTGCCAGGGCTGGTATTTGTGTGGGAATCAGTGCCAGGGCTGGTATTTATATGGGAATTGGTGCGAGGGCTGGTATTTATATGGGAATTGGTGCCAGGGCTGGTTTTTATGTGGGAATCAGTGCCACGGCTGGTGTGTATGTGGGAGTTGGTGCCAGGGCTGGTATTTATGTGGGAATTGCTGATAGACTAGACCTTAGGATTAGGGTAAAAGTTCGGCACAACATCGTGGGCCGAAGGACTTGTACTATGCTGTACTGTTCTATGTTCTAGGATGGTGATGACTGACAATTGTTCAAAAAATCCAGAACCACAGCAAAGTGAGACAGCTCTCCCTGTTTTGGCACTAGCCCCCGGTTGTTAGTGAGGATGAATTTCTAGGGTCTACTGGGCTGTTTCTGTCGTTGTCTTTTCCGGTGCCTAGGTCGATGCCAGGTGATCCATCTGGTTTCATTTCTTTGTTGGGATACCACAGTGTTTGATACAGCTGAGTGGCTTTGCTGGGCTATTTCAGAGGGCAATTGAGAGTCAGCCACATTGCTGTGGGTCTGGAGTCACATGCAGACCAGACAAGGTGAGGATGGCAGATTTCCTTCCCTGAAGGACATTTGTGAATCAGACGAATCGACAATGGTTTCATGGTCATCAATAGGTTCTTAATTCCGGATAGTTATAGTCAAATTACAAACTCCACATCTGCCTTGGTGGGATTTGAACCCACACCCCACGCAGGAACGTGAGCTGAGTTTCTGGATGAATAGTCTAGCGATAATGCCACTAGGCCCCCCCACTGCTCTCCCATTCAATTAGATCATGGCTGATCGGGTAATCCCCAACTCCATTTTCCTGCCTTTTCCCCATGACCCTGATTCCCTTTACTGAAGAAAAATCTCTCCACCTCAGACTTGAGTATACATAATGACCTGACTATGATAGCCCAAAAAGAATTCCACAGATTCACTGTCCTCTTCTTCACCACCCACTGCATCTGCCTGCTTACTGGTAACTTGTGAATGAAGAGACTCAGGTCCCATTGCACATCTCCCACTCTCAATTTACGGTCATTCAGATAAGAATCTATGTTCCTGTTTATGCACATAGGGTGTATAAACTCACTGTTACAATGCATCTGCTACGCATTCTAAATCACACTGCAACATTTTTGCATCCTCCTCACAGCTCACCCTCCCATCCAGCTTTGCATTATCTGCAAACTTGGAGATATTACATTTAATTCCCTCATCTAAATCATTAATACATATTGGGAAGAGCTGAGGTTCAAGCACTGATCCCTGTGGTACCCACTAGTCACTGCCTGCCATTCAGAAAAAGACCTGCTCATTTCTGTGCTTTGTTCCCTATCTGCCAACTAGTTATCTTCCACCCCCTAGACACTATCTTTCATTCTACACGCCTCTACCAATTGGAGTCCACTTGCCACCCAATCAGCAGTCTCCTTTCACACAGCATAAATGTCAGGCTTCCTCTTGGTCTTGTATTGTTGTAAAGTGTTCTGATAAGTGCGAGAGAAAGATTTATCAAAATGTGTCCTTTATCAGAAACATTTTTTGTTTCAGGAGTAGTGGGACTGAGCAATAATGCCCTGCTCCAGCCTTGGTCTCAACAAATAAAGCTCATTTGAGGTTATAAAATATGATATTCTTTGGTTTATCAGTCAGTGGAAGTTACCAATATCCCTTCGTCAATTTTTATAATGAATTGTACTTTTCTAGTTTTCTCAATATCATCCTCCAATCATAGAATCAGATACGCTTCCTCATTTATGACCTTGTTGACTTTGCAATAACCAAAACATAATCACTGAACAACCTGGTTTCGGTGTCATGACAAGAGGTGAGCTCCAACTACTGTGACTGTTTGGTCCATCAGGAACTTGAACTCTACCCTCACTTGGGCTAACCTCTTTGAGTTGAGTCTGTAAGGATGCTGGTTTGAATCTTCTTCAGACACTCTGCTTCAGCCAAGTCATCTGCTGGTCTTCTGAACTGCAGAGGACACAAGCCCAATCTCTCAAAAACCAGCCCCTGCACAAACCTGTCCCCTGTCCCTACCACCCCATTTCAGGTTGTAGCTTGGTAAATCTTCTCTGAATAGCTTCCACCACATTAACATCCTTGAGTAAGGTGCGGTGACAATACTGTAAACAGCACTCCAGATACACTCTCACCATTACCCTGCAGAACAGAACCATAACCTCCCTACTTTTGTTTCTCAATTCTCAATAAATTATAGTATTTAATGCACGTTCTGAATTTCTGGCTGTACCTGCAGACTTGGAGATAGCAAGAACTGCCGATGCAGGAGTCAGAGATAACACAGTGTGGAGCTGGAGGAACACAGAAGGTCAGGCAGCATCAAAGGAGCAGGAAAGTCAACGTTTCTGGTCGGGACCCTTCCTGATGAAGGCTGTAAACCTGAAACATTGACTTCCCTGCTCCTCTGATGCCGCCTGACCTTCTGTGTTCCTCCAGCTCCACACTGCGTTGTACGTGCAGACTAACCTTTTGCAATTCTCTCTGCATCGCAGAGCTTCACAACCCCTTACCATTTCAATAATCTGCTGACTTCTTATTCTTTCTGCTAAATTTCACATTTCCCACATTGGACTCTATTTGCCACATCTTTACCCAATCACTTAACCCATCTACATCCCTTTGTAATCTACTTGTGTCCACTTTATAACTCAATTTCTACCTTTCTCTAAGTCATCAACAAATGTAGCTCCCACACTTTCGGTCCTTTGATTCAAATAATTTATCTCAATTGGAAAGATTTGAGGCCCCACCACCGAACCCTGTGGCACACCACTCATTACATCCTGCCAACCTGGACGTGACCTATTTCTTCCTGCTCTCTGCTTCCTGTTAGCCTGCCAAGCTTCTCGATGCCAATGTGTTACCCGCTACACTACAAGCTTATGTTTTCTGCAATAACCTTTGATGTGGCACCTTATCAAACACCTTGTATAAATCTAATTACCATCGTTTACTGTACTGCAGTGGGAGGTGATGACCTAGTGATATTATCATAACGCTATTAACCCAGAGACCCAGGTAATAGCCTGGGGATCTGGGTTCGAATCCTGCCACAGCAGATGGTGGAATTTGAATTCAATAAAAATCTGGAATTAAAAGTCTAACGATGGTCATGAAGCTGTTGTTAATTGTTATAAAAACCTATCTGGTTTGCCAATATAGAGAAAAAAATCTGCCGTCCTCACATGGTCTGGCCTACATGTGACTCCAGACTCATAGTAATGTGTTTGAATCTTAACTGCCCTCTGGGCAATTAGGAATGGACAATAAATGCTGCCTAGCCAGCGACATCCATATCCTGTGAACAGATTTTCTAAAAAACCACTGGTTTCTCTTTCTCTATACCATTGTATCTCCTCAAAGTACTCTCAATAGATTTGGTCTGAAATGGATTCTCTTCACAAAACCGTGGACTCTGCCTGATTATCTTGCATTTGTCCAGATACCCTCCCGTATAGAGGGACACCTCCTCAAAAATATCAATCTAATTTGTTGACATGACCTCCCCTAACAAAGCCTCGCTGCCTAATGCGGATTAATCCTGGCCTCTCCAAGGGAAGATTGACTGTATCCCTCAGTATGTTTTCCAATAGTTTCTCTACCACTGATGTTAGACTCATTGGCTTGTAGTATCCTGGTTTATCCCTACCACTCTTCTTAAATAATGGTACCATATTTGCCATTGCACGCCTCCTGTAGCCAGAGAGGATTTGAAATTTATAAGCAGACCCCCTGCAATCTCCTCTTTACCTCCGCATCAGTCTCAATCCCCTCCTCTACCACCCCCATCAATCTGCAACCCCCTCCTCTACCTCCCCCATCAGTCTGCAATCCCCTCCTCTACCTCCCC
>NW_025966606.1:11291-12465 GCF_021869965.1 Rhincodon typus
ATCAGTCTGCAAACCCCTCCTCTCCCTCCCCCATCAGTCTGCAAACCCCTCCTCTACCTCCCCCATCAGTCTGCAAACTCCTCTTTACAAACATCACCTACATCTTCTCACTCCACATGCAGACTGTCACTTTGGTCCCAAATGGGAATCTGATTGTTTTGTCCCGAATATACTCCTGAAATGCTGATGGATTTCGCTTCATTTTACCCACCAGTGTTTTCCTGTGCCCCCTCTTCGCTCTCCTTGTTTATTTTGTAAGTAAGCCCCTGAATTTTCTATTCTCAAGACCATCTGCTATTCAGAGCCTTCGCTATCCACCAGGAGCTTCCTCAACTCTCCGTATTCAATCCTGTATATCGCTTGACCTTCAGAGTTCTCTGGATTTGTTAGTGCCACCCTTCACATTTCCAGGAACCATTTAGCCCTGCACACTAAAGAGTCCCCTATCTCCCTCTGCTCTCTCTATCTCTATTCCTCCTGTCTCCCCCTGCACTTTCCCTGATCCCCCACCATCTCCCTCTGTTATCCCACTGTTCCCCCTCTCTTCCCCTGCACTTTTGCTAATCCCCGTCTCCCCCAGCATTCCCTCTATTCCTCCTATCTCCCCCTTCTCTCTCTCCTTTCTCCCCCGTCTCCCCAGCTCTCTCCCTCCTCCCCGTCACCCACTGCACTCTCTCCATTCCCCCAATCTCCCCTTGCTCTCTCTCTCTCTCTAACTCCCCAGACATCCCCTGAGCTCTCTCTATTCCCCCACATTGCCCTGTTCTCTGCCTATTCCCCCATCTCTCCCTTTCTCTCCCTATACCCCATCACCCACTGTACTCTCCCTATTCCTCCTTCTCCCCCTTGCCCTCTCTCCATTATACCAATCTTGCCCTGCTCTCTCTCTCTCTTTCTAATCACCCAGACATCCCCTGAGCTCTCTCTATTCCCCCACCTTGCCCTGCTGCCTGCCTATTTCCCCGTTTCTCCCTTCCTCTCCCTATACCCCATCACCCACTGTACTCTCTCTATTCTCCGGTCTCCCCTTGCCTGCTCTCCATTCCGGCAATCTCCACCTGCTCTCTCTCTATTCTCGTCTCACCCATTCTCTCACTATTTCCCCCATCTCCACCTGTTCTCTTTCTATTCGCCTTGTCTTGCCCTGCACTCTCTCTATTCCCCCATCTCCCCC
>NW_025966606.1:12965-13814 GCF_021869965.1 Rhincodon typus
CACCATCACCGCTCCCCAACACACCGCACCATCTTCGCTCCCCAACACACCGCACCATCACTGCTCCCCAACACACCGCACCATCACTGCTCCCCAATACACCGCACCATCACTGCTCCCCAACAGACCGCAGCATCACGGCTCCCCAATACAACGCACCATCACCGCTCCCCAACACACCGCACCATCTTCGCTCCCCAACAGACCGCAGCATCACGGCTCCCCAATACAACGCACCATCACTGCTCCCCCATACACCACACCATCACTGCTCACAAACACACCGCACCATCACCAGACCCCAACACACAGCACCATCATCACTCCCCAACACACCGCACCATCACTGCTCCCCAATACACAGCACCATCACTGCTCCCCAATACACCGCACCATCACTGCTCCCAAACACACTGCACCATCACCGGACCCCAACACACCGCACCATCAGGGCTCACCAACACACCGCAATATCACTGCTCCCCAACACACAGCACCATTAATGCTCACCAACACACCGCACCATCACTGCTCCCAAACACACCAGACCATCACTGCTCCCCAACACACCACACCATCACTGCTCCCCAAAACACTACACCATCACTGCTCGCCAATACATCGCACCATCACCGCTCCCCAACACACCGCACCATTTCTTCTCCCCAACACACTACACCATCACTGCTCCCAAACACACCGCACCGTCACCAGACCCCAACGTACTGCACCATCAATGCTGCCCAACACACCGCATTATTACCGCACCCCCCAACACTCCGCACCATCACCGCCCTCCCAACACACCGCACCATCACTCTCCCCAACACACCACACCATCACCCTTCC
>NW_025966606.1:14314-20557 GCF_021869965.1 Rhincodon typus
GCTGACGTTTCGGGCCTAGACCCTTCTTCAGAAATGGGGGAGGGGAAGGGGGTTCTGAAACAGCCACATCACCTTTCTTAGTACCTGCCTACGAAACAGATTTTTATTTCAGAACCCCCTTCCCCTCCCCCTTTTCTGAAGGAGGGTCTAGGCCCGAAACGTCAGCCTTCCTGCTCCTCTGATGCTGCTTGGCCTGCTGTGTTCATTCAGCTCGGCACCTTGTTATCTCAGATTCTCCAGCATCTGCAGTTCCTACTACTCCTGTGCTAGGGAGGCCATTTTTGACGACACACTCACAGAACTGGTTGTCCATGAAGGATCATCTGTTAGCTCAGCTCTTTCTCTGTTTTTCCTACAGCTGAGCTGGCCATGCTGCCTCTAACCTGACTTTGATGCCCTCTTCTGAGGAACCATTCTCTTCACCAGAGTCCAAAGTAGAAAACTAATTCATGACTGATATCATTTCAGGGGACTCCTGTAATAACTGTGTGGTCCCAATGGACTGTCTGATGGCCTTCCACTCCTTCTCTCCCTAACACTCCAGTGGGAGCTCACCTCCTCAAATGTTCTATTCACATAATCCTCTGCCTCACAAATACGCAAAAGTGACTCCAGCCATCACTCGAGCTCCAAAAATCCATATTTCTGCAGCTGATGACACCTCCTGCAGACGTGCTGACTTCAGTCAAATGGTGCGTCTGTGATGTCCCACACTCCACAGACTTAACCTTCTACTCAGCACTGCCATGAGCGAACTGTGCATGCAATTTATTGTAAATAGGCTAACTTTCCAGTTCGTTACCATCCAGCTCCTACCCACTGCATGGCAGATGGTGAAAGAATAGATAAAAAGTAGATAAGAGAGCCTCATCTCCACTTGACCTAATTTACTAAACTCATTCTGCACTGAGACCTCTCTACCCAAACATATTATATTTAATCAGCTTGTTCAGCCATTTTAATTCACACATAGGGTTCCTGGACTAGAGGTAGGGAAACTATCACTGTGTAACTGGAAACTTGCACCATCTGCCTGTAGTTACACATTTTGCGGTTACATTTAACAACCAGACTGACCCGGTTTTACTTAATTAACCAACCAGCTACTCTCCAGTGGAGTCAGGCTGGAAGAAACTTACTTTATTCTTTTATCTTTCTTTAATTCTGAGTCCAGTGAAAACCAGCAAACCATTTGCTCTAAACAACACTTTTTGAAAAATATTGGCACTTGATAAGTGGCTCACTAATCCATGTTGGGGGAAGGTCACCAATGAGGAAGCTGCAGATATTTGGGCTGAGCGCACAGCCCTGAAGAACTCCTGCAGCTGGTTAAATGCATATTAGATTGAGCCTGAAACAGCATGTAAGTGAAAGGTATGAGATCAGTCATTAAATGGCAGGTTACTATCCAGTCCTTGCTGTTCAGTGCCATTCTAAATTACTCCCCCATGTGTCTCTGCAATGGGAAAGCGTCATCAGCTTTGACCCGTTCTAATGTGATCTTTCTCATTGGAGGCAGTTCAGAGAAGGTTTGCTCGAAAGGTCCTTGTTATGGAGGGATTGTCTTATGACCAAAGACTAAACAGGTTGGGACTCTACTCACTGGAGTTTAGAAGAATGAGGGATGATCTCATTGAAACATATCGGATTCTTAAGGGGTTTGACAGGGTAAATGCTGAGAGGATGTTTCACCTCATGGCAGAGTCTGGGACTAAAGGGCATGGTCTCACAATAAAGAGCCACCCATTTAAGATTAATATTAGGAGGAATTTCTTCTCTCAGAGGGTTGTGAGTCTTTGGAACTCCTTACCACAGAGAGACCCTTGTGTACATTTGAGGCTGAGATACTGATAGATTCTTGATCCCTCAGGGAATCCAGGGTTCGGAGGAAAACACAGGAGAGTGGATGCAGGTGGGTCAGATCAGCCATGATTCCAATGAATGGCAGACAAGCTTGAGCAGTCAAATGGCCTGCTCCTGATTCTGTTTCTTAAAGTCATATGGAGTGAGGTTTAAGGGAGATTTTTGCAGTGGCCTGTAATTGAGACATGTCTTGATTGGGCATGGAACCCATGACAAAACATTGTGTCTGTGAGCAGTCCTTTAAAAGCCACATCAGTGGGCACAGTGCTGTCACACCCTGAACCTCACACACTCAGCAACACAGGATGCTTGATCTTGGGAAGGAACATGGACATTAACTCCTTTTATCCCTCCATCCTCAGAGCAGCCTACGGGCTTAGGATTGAGAATTGATATTTCAAAGATCCCTTGAGAGTCTGTGAACATCATTCTTCCATTAATAGCTCCTTCCTCTTCCTGTAGTTGTGTAGAAACACACAATCATTGCGCCATAGTCACTGGCTCTGCTACATTTGTTCACGTGATTTGTCTTCTGTAAAGTGCAGCAGCTGGACTGACAGGACTGATACTCTGGAATGATGCGTAGAGTGTTCCCAGGAATGGTGCTGTCCCTCTGTGTCACTGTGGGTGAGTCTGGGCCTCAGTTTAGTGAGTGAACTGTGATGTGTTTGGTTCATTAACAAAGTGAACTTGCAGTTTCAGCCAGGACCGGGAGAGAGATATACAGCAGGAAATGGTCGTTTATCACCAATTAATTCCAGTATCTGTTTAATCTGTTTAAACTATTCTCTGTCAGTGCTGTGTTTCCGAGAGTGTTGTTCATACCTGACCTCTATTCTAAACCCAGAATGCTTCAATTTCAACTCACAGGGCTTATTGGAGTCTTTTGTCAAATTGTTACTTGTTTATTATTCAATTGCGGGACATGGGTGTGTCGCTGTCTGGGCCAATATGTATTGCCCGTCCCTAATTGCCCTTGAGAAGGTGGGGGTGAGCTGTCTTCTTGAACCGCTGCAGTTCAGCTGCTCTGGGTTGACCCACAATGCCCTGAGGGAGGGAATTCCAGGATTTTGTCCTAGTGACATTGATGGAACAGCGATATATTTCCAAGTCAGAATGGCGACTGGCTTGGAGGGGAACTAGCAGGGGGTGGTGTATCTGCTACCCTTGTCCTTCTGGATGGAAGTGGTCGTGGGTTTGGAAGGGGCTTCATGAACTCTCTCTCTCTCTCCCTATCTTTCTCTCTCTCACTCTCTCCATCTTTCTCTCTCTCTCTCTTCCCCCCAACACTTCCCCCCGACCCCCGCCTCTGTCTTTCTCTCTCTCTATCTCTATCTCTCTTGTTGGAAGTGAGTCTGAACGATAGGATTTACGTACATTTGGAGAGGCAAGGAATGATTAGGGATAGTCGGCATGGTTTTGTGCAAGGGAAATCATGTCTCACAAACGTGATTGAGATTTTTGAGGAAGCAACCAAGATGACTGACAAGGGCAGAGTGGTAGACAAAGTTTGCTTGGACTTTAGTAAAACCTTTGACAAGGTTCTGCATGGTAGACTAATTAGTAAAGTTAGATCATGTGGGATGCAGGGTGAGCTTGCCAATTGGGTACAAATTGGCTTAACGGCAGGAGACAGAGAGTGATGGTGCAGGGTTGATTTTCGGACTGGAGGCCTGTGACCAGTGGTGTTCCACAGGGATTGGTGCTGGGATCACTGTTGTTTGTCATTGATATAAATGATTTATCTGAGCATACGGAAGGCATGGTTAATAAGTTTGTGGATGACACCAAGATTGGTGGTACAGTGGACAGTGAAGAAGGTTGTCTAAGGTTACAAAAAGATCTTAATCAATTGGGTCAACGGGCTGAAGAGTGGGAGATGGAGTTTAATTTGGAAAAATGTGAGGTATTGCATTTTGGTAAAACAAACAAGAGAGGACTCAAACAATTAAAAGTAAGGCAGTCTTATGGAATAGAGAGACCTAGGGGTTCAGATACATAATTCTTTGAAGTTTTCCTCACATATAATTAGGATGGTTAAGAAGGTGTTTAGCACACTTCATTGCTCAGACCTTTTGAGTATAGGAGTTGGGACGCTATGTTGAGGTTGTACAAGATGTTGATGAGGCCTCTTCTGTAGTACTGTGTGCAGTTCTGATCGCCCTGTTATAGGAAAGATATTATGAGGCTAGAGAGGGTTCAGAAGAGATTAACCAGGATGTTGCCGGGAATGGAGGGTTTGAGTTATGAGGAGAGGCTGGATAGCTGGGACATTTTTCACTGGAGTGTAGGAGGTTGAGGCGTGACCTTATAGAAGCTTATAAAATCCTGAGAGGTATAAATAAGGTGAATGGCAGGTGTCTGTTCTCCAAGGTGGGGCAGTTCAAGATTAGGGGACATATTTTTGAGGTGAGAGGAGAAAGATTTAAAAAAATGTGAGGGGCAACTTTTAACACAGACAGTAGCTTGTGTGTGGAATTCTAGAGGAAGTGGTGGATGCGGGTACAATGACAACATTTAAAAGAAATTTACAAAAATACATGAATAAGAAAGGTTTGAAGGGATATGGGCCTAGCATGGGTAGGAGGGACTAGTTTAATTTGGGAATATGGCCGGCATTGACTGGTTGGACCATAAGTATGAC
Source organism: Rhincodon typus (assembly GCF_021869965.1). Lineage (NCBI taxonomy): Eukaryota > Metazoa > Chordata > Chondrichthyes > Orectolobiformes > Rhincodontidae > Rhincodon > Rhincodon typus. The sequence continues at coordinate 18,822 of NW_025966606.1, forward strand.
ACTATGACTCTATGACTCTCTCTCTCTCTCCCTCTTTCTCTGTCTCTCTTTCTCTCTGCTCACACAGCAGCAGATACAGAACCAGCCCTTATCAATCTGCTCCTGAAGATGTTATTAATCTGCTCTGAGCTCCCTGCTCCGTGACCTTACTGCCCTCAGAGACAAAACAGCAGGAAGGAGGCTGAGACTTCGTTTCAGAAGCAGTGTTATGATCGGGAAGACTCAGCCTGAGAGGGAGCTGGAGGCTGGAGAGAGAGCTGTTCAAAGGCAAATAGACAAATCCTTCCAGGGAGATGAATGAAAGGTCAATGGGGAAAGAGGAAGTCAGTGACTGGGGCAGTACTGGGTAGTTCCTTCACAATGGGATGAATGACCTCCACAGTGAGAGATTTTCTGGTGCTTTGAGATCTAGGTGTGCTGTATCTATCAGTCAGAACTGAAAGGAGCTGAAATACAATGGGTTTTGCACTGTTGACAAATATCATTCCCATCCTTTTCAGAAGCCTTCAGTTCCAAAGAACAGATTTTGGATTGGAAATGTTCATTCTGTTTCTCTCTCAACAGATTCTGCTGGACCTGCTGAAGTTCTCCACACTTTTCTGGCTTTAGTTTAAATGTCGTGCATCTGCAGGACTTTTATTAAAGCAGCACACTTAATTGGCACCACATTCACAAAAATCCATTCCCTCCACTACTGATATTCATTCAGGTTCCATCTACAAGATGCACTACAGCAACTCACTGAAGCTCCTCAGAAAGCACCTTCCAATCCCACAGCCATGTCCATCTGGAAGGACAAGGGGCAGCAGATACATGGGAACACCACTCCCTGCCAGTTCCCCTCCAAGTCACTCACCATCCCCCCTTGGAAATATATCGCCATTCCTTCACTGTCACTGGGTCCAAATCCCAGATTCCTTCCTTAACGGCATCATGGGTCAACCCACATCACATGGACACGAAGCCAGCTCACTACCACCACCTCAAGGGGCAATTAGAAATGGGCAATAAATGCTAGCCCAGTCTGCAACACCCATATCCCATGGGTGAGTAAAAATGGGTGTGGTGTAGTCGAGCTGTTTGAAAGTTATTAGGCCTTTCTGAGATCTACGCAATACTACCACACGCCACATTCTCTCAGAGTGGGGGTGGGGGTCAGCTGTTTGGTTGTCAGCCTCACAGAGAGAGAATAAGTTTGATGAAACACTCTCAGAAATTCCTGTCAGGTGATCAGTTGCTTTATTCTCCTGTTCAATCCCTCAGGAACGATGACAAATCCACAGGTTATTCTCAGTCCGGATCAAGTGAGGGTCGCAGTGGGCAGCTCAGTGCAGTTACAATGTGCAATTGTGCACAGCAGTGTGCAACACCTTGGTGTAACGTGGAATGATAACCGTCGTGAGATCCTGACACATTCCCAATCTGATGGGGTTACCAGAGATCACACCGAAAATGAGAAATTTCAATCTTTCAGAGATCTCATCCATAACAGCTACATTCTCACCATCAGAGACATAGAAAGCAGCCACAGTGGACGTTATTACTGTGACATTGTTGGAAAGAACATGTCCAATAGCGGAAAGGCCGTCAGTGTATCTGTACAAGGTAAATTGTCTTTATATCACATTTTACATTCACTCTGCTGGAGATCTACTGCTGAGCACTTGCGTCAGTTACATTGTACTGGGAATCATTGGAGTATTTACCCTGACTGTCCTGGGAATCTGTGAGATATC
>NW_025966606.1:21057-22436 GCF_021869965.1 Rhincodon typus
TGTTGGGGAGCGGTGGTGATACAGTGTGTTGGGGAGCAGTAATGGTGCGGTGTGTTCAGGAGCAGTGATGGTGCTGTGTATTGGGGAGCAGTGATGGTGCGGTGTGTTGGTGAGCCCTGATGGTGCTGTGTGTTGGGGTCCGGTGATGGTGCGGTGTGTTTGGGAGCAGTGATGGTGTGGTGTATGGGGGAGCAGTGATGGTGCGATGTGTTGGGGAGCGGTGATGGTGCGGTGTATTGGGAAGCAGTGATGGTGCGGTGTGTTGGGGAGCAGTGATGCTGCGGTGTGTAGGGGCGCGATGATGGTGCGGTGTGTTGGCGAGCAGTGATGGTGCTGTGTATTGGGGAGCAGTGATGGTGCGGTGTGTTGGGGAGTGGTGATGGTGCTGTGTATTGGGGTCCGGTGATGGTGTAGTGTGTTGGGGAGCGGTGGTGGTGCGGTGTGTTGGGGAGCAGTGATGGTGCGGTGAGTTCAGGAGCCGTGATGGTGCTGTGTATTAGGGAGCAGTGATGGTGCGGTGTGTTGGGGAGCAGTGATGGTGCGGTGTGTTGGGGAGTGGTTATGGTGCGCTGTGTTTGGGAGCAGTGTTGGTGCGGTGTGTTGGGGAGCGATGATGGTGCGGTGTGTTGGGGAGCAGTGATATTGCGGTGTGTTGGTGAGCCCTGATGGTGCGGTGTGTTGGGGTCCGGTGATGGTGCAGTGTGTTTGGGAGCAGTGATGGTGCGGTATGTTGGGGAGCGGTGGTGATACAGTGTGTTGGGGAGCAGTAATGGTGCGGTGTGTTCAGGAGCAGTGATGGTGCTGTGTATTGGGGAGCAGTGATGGTGCGGTGTGTTGGTGAGCCCTGATGGTGCTGTGTGTTGGGGTCCGGTAATGGTGCGGTGTGTTTGGGAGCAGTGATGGTGTGGTGTATGGGGGAGCAGTGATGGTGCGTTGTATTGAGGAGCCGTGATGCTGCGGTCTGTTGGGGAGCGGTGATGGTGCGGTGTGTTGGGGAGTGGTGATGGTGCGGTGTTTTGGGGGATGGTCATGGTGCGGTGTATTGGGGAGCGGTGATGGTGTAGTGTGTTGGGGAGCAGTGATGGTGCGGTGTGTTCGGGAGCAGTGACGGTGCGGTGTATTGTGGAGCAATGATGGTGCGGTGTGTTGGGGAGCGGTGATGGTGCGGTGTGTTGGGGAGCAGTGATGGTGCGGTGTGTTGGGGAGCGGTGATGGTGCAGTGTGTTGGGGAGCAGTGATGGTGCGGTGTGTTGGGGAGCGGTAATGGTACAGAGTGTTGGGGAGCGGTGATGGTGCTGTGTGTTGGGGAGTGGTGATGGTGCGGTGTGTAGTGAAGCGATGATGGTGAGGTGTGTTGGGGAGCGGTGATGGTGCGGTGT
>NW_025966606.1:22536-23223 GCF_021869965.1 Rhincodon typus
TGTTGGGGAGCGGTGGTGATACAGTGTGTTGGGGAGCAGTAATGGTGCGGTGTGTTCAGGAGCAGTGATGGTGCTGTGTATTGGGGAGCAGTGATGGTGCGGTGTGTTGGTGAGCCCTGATGGTGCTGTGTGTTGGGGTCCGGTGATGGTGCGGTGTGTTTGGGAGCAGTGATGGTGTGGTGTATGGGGGAGCAGTGATGGTGCGATGTGTTGGGGAGCGGTGATGGTGCGGTGTATTGGGAAGCAGTGATGGTGCGGTGTGTTGGGGAGCAGTGATGCTGCGGTGTGTAGGGGCGCGATGATGGTGCGGTGTGTTGGCGAGCAGTGATGGTGCTGTGTATTGGGGAGCAGTGATGGTGCGGTGTGTTGGGGAGTGGTGATGGTGCTGTGTATTGGGGTCCGGTGATGGTGTAGTGTGTTGGGGAGCGGTGGTGGTGCGGTGTGTTGGGGAGCAGTGATGGTGCGGTGAGTTCAGGAGCCGTGATGGTGCTGTGTATTAGGGAGCAGTGATGGTGCGGTGTGTTGGGGAGCAGTGATGGTGCGGTGTGTTGGGGAGTGGTTATGGTGCGCTGTGTTTGGGAGCAGTGTTGGTGCGGTGTGTTGGGGAGCGATGATGGTGCGGTGTGTTGGGGAGCAGTGATATTGCGGTGTGTTGGTGAGCCCTGATGGTGCGGTGTGTTGGGGTCC
>NW_025966606.1:23723-24738 GCF_021869965.1 Rhincodon typus
TCTCTCTCTCTCTCCCTGACAGTTAGTCTCTCTCTCTCTGTGTGACGCTCTCTCCCTCTCTCCCTGACAGTTAGTCTCTCTCTCTCTCTCTGTGACGCTCTCTCTCTCTCTCTCTGTGACACTCTCTCTCTCCCCCTGACGGTGTCTCTCTCTCCCCCCTGATGGTGTCTCTCTCTCTCTCTCTCTCTCTCCCTGACAGTGTTTCTCTCTCTGACGGTGGTTCTGTCTCTCTCCCAGACGGTGTCTCTCTCTGTCTCCCTCTCTCCATGACGTGCTCTCTCTCTCCCTGACCCTGTCGCTCTCTCTCTCTCTCTCTCCCCCTCTCTCTCTGACAGTGTCTCTCTCTCTATCCCTGACGGTGTCACTCTCTCTCTCTCTCTTTCCCTGACAGTGTCTCTTTCTCTCTCTCTCTGACGGTGTCTGTCTCTCTCCATGATGCGCTCTCTCTCTCTCCCTTTCTCACTGTGATGTGCTCTCTCTCTCTCCATGACGCTCTCTCTCTCTCCCCCCTGATGGTGTCTCTCTCTCTCTCTCTCTCTCTCCCTGACCCAGGGTACCTGGGAGCCCTAGCGAGTGCCCTGTTCACCTCGTACGCTCTCCAGAAGAAGCCCCTGGGTGAATGGGGAGTTGGACTGCTCAACGCTGTTCCCCTCGCTCTCTCCTACATCCAGAGCACTGGCTTCGATGTCCCAGAGCATCTCTCAGCCTGGCCATTCTTCCCAGAGAAATGGAGATGGTGAGTGAGGGAGAGGGACGGGATAGAGAGAGAGAGAGAGTGAGAGAGAAGGTTCAGAGGGGGGTGGAAGGGGCAACAGGAGAGACAGATAGAGGGAGTAAGGGAGAGGGAAAGGGAGACAGAGAGAGAGAGAGACAGAGATAGATAGAGGAAGGGAAAGAGAGAGAGGCAGAGGGAGACAGTGAGGGAGGGAACGTTGTGTAGACAGGGAGAGAGAGGGGGGAGAGAGAGAGAGATGGGGAGAGAGAGGGAGAGAGAGAGAGAGATGGGGAGAGAGAG
>NW_025966606.1:24838-25154 GCF_021869965.1 Rhincodon typus
GAGAGAGAGAGAGACAGGGACAGGGTTAGAGAGAGAGAGAGAGACAGGGACAGGGTTAGAGAGAGAGAGAGACAGAGACAGGGTTAGAGAGAGAGAGAGACAGGGACAGGGTTAGAGAGAGACAGAGACAGGGTTAGAGAGAGAGAGAGACAGAGACAGGTTTAGAGAGAGAGAGAGAGACAGGGACAGGGTTAGAGAGAGAGACAGGGACAGGGTTAGAGAGAGAGAGACAGGGACAGGGTTAGAGAGAGAGACAGGGTTAGAGAGAGAGAGACAGGGTTAGAGAGAGAGACAGGGACAGGGTTAGAGAGACAGA
>NW_025966606.1:25654-26380 GCF_021869965.1 Rhincodon typus
TTTTCTCCGCTTCACCACCTTCCACGCCACATATCCGAAAGCGCCAAGCGTGAGGACTCCCAGAGCCGAAAAGGCGAACACTGTTAAGCTCATCAGATCCCGGGACGCGCTTTCTGCAAAAGAATTCAGACAGATGCAGATCAGGGAAAGATTTTGCGCCGAAAATGAGTGATCAGGCACGCGGACCAGACTCCCCGCAAAACCCTTCGAGAACCCCCGGTGACTGGGGAGAAGGATCCTGCTCTGTTTCGCTGTCCCCCCCTCCCTCACCCGTCCCTAACCCCGGGTTTTGGGGGGTGTGGGGGGACGGGTTTGGGTGTGGGACAGGGATGAGGACGTGTTCGGAATTACCTGGAAACCTGAGAGCGCGGCAAACGTGACAGGAATCTTGCTCAATATCGCAGCTGTGGGAACGAGAGAAAGAAATTATTTCGAGCCGGTCGGGGAGGGGATGTAACAGGAGGCCACGAAAATTCAGGTAGTGACCCGAGACACAGAGAGAGAGAGACAGGGAGAGACAGAGAGAGAGAGAGAGAGAGAGAGACAGAGAGAAAGACAGAGAGAGAGAGAGACTGAGAGAGAGAGAGAAACAGAGAGAGTGAGAGACAGAGAGAGAGAGACAGGGAGAGACAGAGAGAGAGAGACAGAGAGAGAGACAGAGAGAGAGAGAGTGAGAGACAGAGAGAGAGACAGAGAGAGAGAGAGTGAGAGACAGAGAGAGAGAGA
>NW_025966606.1:26801-27282 GCF_021869965.1 Rhincodon typus
CTCTCTCACACACACACTCTCTCACACACACACTCTCTCACACACACACTCTCTCTCACACACTCTCTCTCTCTCACACACACTGACACAGACACAGGGAGGGACGCACGTATTGAGTGTGTCGAAGCCCCCTCACCTGGATCACATTGCTGACACGACCTGCACCTCGAAACGTGGTTCCTGAATTGAGTGAACGTTCCCTCCTGACACTGTGCGCACTCTGTCCTCAGATTGTGTCCCAGACAGTCCGACTTCTTGTAAAAACCTGTCGGCGCAGAGAGACCCACAGAAACGTCAGCTCCCACAGCCCCCCAGGATCCACCTCCCCTGGCCCTGGCCAGAGCCTGACTGACCCAGTGTAGAGGGACCTTTACCCTGTATCTAACCCCCTGTCCCTGGGAGTGTTTGATGGGGGGGGACGGTGTAGAGGGAGCTTTACCCTGTATCTCACCCCCTGTCCCTGGGAGTGTTTGATGGGGGG
>NW_025966606.1:27292-27773 GCF_021869965.1 Rhincodon typus
CTCTCTCACACACACACTCTCTCACACACACACTCTCTCACACACACACTCTCTCTCACACACTCTCTCTCTCTCACACACACTGACACAGACACAGGGAGGGACGCACGTATTGAGTGTGTCGAAGCCCCCTCACCTGGATCACATTGCTGACACGACCTGCACCTCGAAACGTGGTTCCTGAATTGAGTGAACGTTCCCTCCTGACACTGTGCGCACTCTGTCCTCAGATTGTGTCCCAGACAGTCCGACTTCTTGTAAAAACCTGTCGGCGCAGAGAGACCCACAGAAACGTCAGCTCCCACAGCCCCCCAGGATCCACCTCCCCTGGCCCTGGCCAGAGCCTGACTGACCCAGTGTAGAGGGACCTTTACCCTGTATCTAACCCCCTGTCCCTGGGAGTGTTTGATGGGGGGGGACGGTGTAGAGGGAGCTTTACCCTGTATCTCACCCCCTGTCCCTGGGAGTGTTTGATGGGGGG
>NW_025966606.1:28268-28840 GCF_021869965.1 Rhincodon typus
GGGAGGGAGCTTTACTCTGTATCTAACCCCCTGTCCCTGGGAGTGTTTGATGGGGGGGACGGTGTGGAGGGAGCTTTACTCTGTATCTAACCCCCTGTCCCTGGGAGTGTTTGATGGGGGGGATGGTGTGGAGGGAGCTTTACTCTGTATCTAACCCCCCTGTCCCTGGGAGTGTTCGATGTTGGAACAGATTGCACGTGACTCCTTACCTGCTGTGCATTCGTTGCAACAGTAGCCCTTCCCCGTTGGCCTGTACTCCGATTTCCGGCAGACCACGTCCCTCCGGACCCAATCCCCTTGCTGTGAGTAGCTATTCGCCAGTGGAAGGCTGTCTGTGTTGCTCACATCCTTGTGTCCTGCCTCTAGCCTACGGGCCATGACCTATTTGGTGTCAGAATCGGTGCGGTCTGTTGTTATTTCATTTCGACTATAAATATTTTGCCTCTCGTCAGGCCACATCTACAATTCACCTCAGGCTTTTAAGGCCCTGTATCTGAATCAACGGTTTTGGGACCCCGTATCTGATGAAACATTTGTGGGACCCCGTATCTGAAGGAACAGGTTTGGGGCCC
>NW_025966606.1:29340-30026 GCF_021869965.1 Rhincodon typus
GGGGGAGGGGAGATTTTGAAGCTTGTGAAATCCACATTGATACCATTGGGCTGCAGGGTTCCCAAGTGGAATATGAGTTGCTGTTCCTGCAACCTTCGGGTGGCATCGTTGTGGCACTGCAGGAGGTCCAGGATGGACATGTTGTCTGAGGAATGGGAGGGGGAGTTGAAATGGTTCGCGACTAGGAGGTGCAGTTGTTTATTGCGAACCGAGCATAGGTGTTCTGCAAAGCGGTCCCCAAGCCTCCGCTTGGTATCCCCGATGTAGAGGAGGCCACAACGGGTACAGCGGATGCAGTATACCACATTGGCAGATGTGCAGGTGAACATCTGCTTGATGTGGAAAGTCTTCTTGGGGCCTGGGATGGGGGTGAGGGAGGAGGTGTGGGGGCAGGTGTAGCACTTCCTGCGGTTGCAGGGAAAAGTGCCGGGTGTGGTGGGGCTGGAGGGGAGTGCGGAGCGGACAAGGGAGTCACGGAGAGAGTGGTCCCTCAGGAAGCAGATAAGGGTGGGGAGGGAAAGATGTCTTTGGTGGTGGGGTCGGATTGCAGATGGCGGAAGTGTCGGAGGATTATGCATTGGATCCGGAGGTTGGTGGGGTGGTACGTGAGGACGAGGGGGATTCTTTTTTGGTTGTTATTGTGGGGACGGGGTGTGAGGGATGAGTTGCGGGAAATGTGGGAGACA